>NC_142133.1:21130955-21431205 GCF_024610735.1 Ursus americanus
ACTACAACAATTACACATATATTAGACGATTTGTTTTTTCATAGCTCTCTAATCCTGTTTTCATTTTGTTCTGTCTTTACCACTCTATTTTATTTTGAATAGTTACAATTACTGTATTTTACAATATACTGTCTTTTCTTTTCTAATGTCTGGTCTACTATCCAGTGTATTTTTCATCTATGACATTTTATTTTCTATCCCTAGAAGTTCAGTGTAATGTTCATTTGGAAGTTCATATTTCTATAAAATGTCTAACATTTCCTCCAGCTTTTTTGAAATTAAGAATACAATTAAAACAATATTTTTAAATTTCTTTGTCTACTAAATCTATAATAACTGTGAGTTCCATTTTATTTAAATATGACAGGTTTTTCTCCTCATTGTATTTTTCTGGATCTTTGCACATTTGATAATTTTCAGTATAACACCAGAAATTATAAATTTTAGATTTTGGGGGAGATGGGTATTTTTGTATTCATATAAATACTCTATAGTTTTGTTCTAAGATGAAGTTAAGTTACTTGGAAACCATTTGATCCTTTTTGGTATCCCTTTTAAGAGTTGTTAGTACCAGCACAGTATTTAGTCTGGGGATAATTATTCCCCACTACTGAGGCAAAACCCTTTAGCATCCTTTACCCAATAGCAAGCGAATGATAGTTTTCCAGTCTGGCTTCATGGAGCCAGCACCATTCCTGGTCTGGTGTAAGCTCTCAGTCCTCCCCTCAAGTGTTTTTGGCTAATCATTTCCCTGGCCCCAGGTAAGTTTCTCACACACAAGCCCCCATAAGTACTCTGAAGACTACTTCAGGAAAAGTCTCTGCAATCTCCAGTGTTCTCTCAACATCAGAGATTGGCAGAGGGTCAGATAGAAATATCTTAGGCTTTGTAAGTGACATACAAACTCTGTCACATATTTTTCTTCTTTTTCTTTATATTCTTTAAATATAAAGAAATATAAAGACCATTCTAAGTACATGGGCTTTATGAAAACTGGCTGTGGGCTGGATTTGGCACATAGGCTATAGCTTGCCAATCTTTGACCAGTAGCTTTCTCCTGTTACTCTGCTCTACACATTGGAGCTACCTTAATTTCCCTGGACTCTCAGCTTCTTCAGCTCAATGGAGGAGTCTGCCAGGTACCACCTGGGCTCACCTTTCTGCTTTGTCTTGGACACAGTCACAAGGCAGTAAGTGGGACCATTTCTGAGCTCTCATTTATTTCTTCTCTCTTAGGCACTTTTGTTCTGAGTTACCTAAGGTCCAGTGTTTGAGAAACCATCGGCTCATATACTTTTATGCAGTTTTTCAGTTGTTTGAAGATAGAGAGTAAATCTGGTCCCTATTACTCCGTCTTTACTGGAAGTAAAATTCAAGTATAAACATGCTATATTTCCTTCAGTTTATTCTTCTTAATGGTTTTTCTGTAAATGGCTGATCAATAATAAAAATACAGAAAGATTTAAGTGCTTCTAAAGGTCACTTTTAAGTTAACTTTATCAAACTGCAAGCATAGCCCAGGAGTAGCAAATCCATTTGTCTTTTATATTTTTTATGTTTGGGTTTTTTTAGTTTTATTTGTCTCTCACTGTTTATCTTTCTGTTTGATTTTCTGAGCTTTTCACCTTATCGTTACATTCATTAATTTGTCTTTGCCAGTCCGTTGTCAGTTCTACTCCTGCAAGTGTTAGCCAACTGGGACATCAAATGTTTTTAAAAACAGAAAACAAAGGACTACATAATATAGAAGGAAAAGAAAAGAGAAAGAGAGAGGAAGGGAAGGAATAAAGAAATATAATTTTCTCTCAATCCTTGGCAGTGTTTTATTGGTTTCTTGAAACGTGTAGCTGCTGAGAAGTCAGACATTTTTCTGATTCTCTTCCTTCTAGGTAATGTTTATTATTGTTAAAAGTGCTAAAACTACTTTTTGCTTTATCTGGATGTTCTGAAACATTATTACACTATTTCTACTTGTGTTGTTTTTATTCACTTAACACTTGCAAAGCTTTAATACATTGGACTCCTGCCTTCCCTCAGGTCTGGGAAATTTTACTATTATTTGTTTAAATATGAGCTTTTTTCTTTCAGTTTCCCCCTTCTAAAACTCCTCCTCAACAGATGGCAGAAAATCCAGGTTTATCCTCAATTTCTCTTAATGTTTCTTTTAGATCTTCCATCTCTTTGCCCCTCTGTGCTTCACGCTAAGATAACTTCTTGATGTGCTCCTCTGGCTAATGAATTTGCTTTTTTGTTTTGCATAGTATGCTATTTAGTGCATTTAGTGATGTCTTTAGTTTAAAATTTCCATTTTTCTATCCAAAAATCTGTCTTAAAACAATAGCCTATCTTTGTCTCCTGCAATACTTTTTCTGCCTTCTGAGCATATTAATTACACCCATTTTATTACCAGTTAAATTTTGAGTTTGTTTTCTCTGTCATGATGTTGGCATTTATTCATATGTGTTTATTTATGACCATGTACTCCTCTTTAATGGGTATTTCCTATTAAATTATCTGTTGTAGATAAGGAACCTACTTGGGGGAAGAGGAAGGAAGTTTTCCTGTAGCTTGTACTAGGACTTGCTTTGGAGAATGAGATTTATAGATGAGTTAGAGACTCAGACTACTATTCTTTTTCCTGTGGCTGCACCAGAGTACTGTCAAGCTCACAGATCTTGTTTTTCACTTGAGAAGAGTTCGTCTTGTTGTTTTAACTAAGAGGAAGCAGGAAGATTAAAACAGGTTAAATTTCTTGGCTGAAATTTCAGTAGGGTTTTTTTTTTGTTTTTTTTTTTGTTTTTGCCATAAAATTATGTTGTTATATGACCTCTGGGCCTTGTCTTTTTCTAGCATTCACTACTTTTGGGCATGGCGTACCCTTGGTGTCATTGCTTCATACATTTTGAGATATGGTCTCCTTCTTTACCCTGTCTCATCTGTTTTGTGCTTTTAGGGGTTCCACAAAGTTTCTGGTTTGCTGTTCATTTATAAACATTGTTATGTATGGGAGTATATATATTTTAATGAATCTTCCATCATTTTAGATGATTTTGTATGAAAATAGGAGACATGCATATGATCAGTCACCATCTTGAATCAGAAGTGTATTTTGTTATTCTCAGATTTCCAAACCTCATTCTAATCTTTCCTTGTGAAACCAATGGGAATTACTCTATAATTGCTTCATTTTTCAGTAGCCCTGACATTGTGGAGCATCTGGATAATGTAGGAATCTATCAACAATTTTGCACATTCAGGCTTTGAGATGATCCATTTACTACCAATTTTTTGTTTAGAAGAAAAGAAAATTAAAATATTATCTGTTAGATTTTTTATTATCTATACAGTTGCAATTCAAATAATTAAAGGGATTGGATCAGATTGTTTTTAGGCACAATAAATTTATTGCTGTATAATTCAAAGCTCACTAATCCCTCTCTTGTTTATAGCTGCAGTGTTGATTCACTAAATTCAGCATGGAATGCCCAGTAGACCAACAAAGTATAAAGGCAACAAAGTATAAAAGGGCACTTACTGAGCAGAAGTGGGACAGCACTCTTAGGAACTCTCAGGACATTACATCGGTTCCAATGGGCAAGTGTTTACTTAGCAGTTCTAAGTCCTCTTATTCTTCATTAATTGTGATAGTACCTAGTAGTTTATTTTTTCTACATTCTAAAACAAAATGAAAAAATATATACATGTAGGGAAATTAAGTACCAAGAAAGGTAATTCTCTATATTACATTAGAATTTTTTTTTAAGATTTTTATTTATTTGAGAGAGAGAAAGAGCATTCGCACATGCACAAGCAGGGGGAATGGAAGGCAGAGGAAGAAGCAGGCTCCCCACTGAGCAAGGAACCCAATGCCTAGGATCCCAGGATCATAACCTGAGCCAAAGTCAGAAGCTTAACCGACTGAGCCACCCAGGGTCCCTACATTAGAATTTTTTAATCAACCAAATATTTCCAAATAAAATATGGCCATATATGACAAGTGTTCCAAATTTCTCTATTCACGCTTAACATATTTCCCAGTTATTACTACCAAAATATTTTCATGTGAATCCAAGAATCAATTACATAAATAGTGGATATTTTTGAAATACTACAGTGTGTAAGACATTTTACAGGAGGCAAAGTTGAACAGGACAAATTATCCTCAAACTGTGACAAGGTAGGTGTGGAGAAACAATGCAGACATAACTAATAACATTATAAGGCAAAAAAATTAAAATCCAGAATAGCACATGAAACACCTCTAAAAAGGCCTAGCAGGACATAAGTCATGAGAGTGAAGAGAAAGGTGTGATCACTGAACACTGATTAGTCTGGAAATTTCCTGGAGGACACTTAAGTTGTATCTCCATGGACACATCACTTCAGAACACTGGCACGCACACTTTAGGTAGGTTTTCTGCAAGGTAGCTTGGATGTCAGAAACCAGACCTGTTTGATGATAAAGGAGTGGACAGCCTCGATGTACTCCATGGCTTATAATGGGTAATAGTAGTAAGGAAAAAGGAGAATTGGGCATCTGACAGAAGAAAAATGTAAGTGCTGGACTACGTACGACCTAATTTTGTAGGTTGATGTCTTGATTAACTGTATGGGTCGGGAATGCAACTTCATAGCCAGACCAGGCAAGTTTAGAAGCAGCATGAGTATATTTTGGTAAGTGGGTATTTGGCAACCAGGAAAGTCCGTAATTTATTAATTCTTGCAGCTTAATCTCAGGCATGTGCTGGTTTTTGTGGATACGCTACCTAATAATATGGGTAATGATCTCATGGGACTTACATGTAAGAATTAAGTTGAGGGGAAGTGGCTTACAGGAAGTTTTGAGGTAACCCCACTCACGAAGGCACAGAGGCTGAAAAGAGTTTGGCAAGTTTGTTCGGTATGCAGGTGTACTAGTGGCTGGGAGGGCTAATGTTACACGTCACCATGACTGGGCTAAGGGATGCCCAAATAGCCACTGAGACATTATTTCTAGGTGTGTCTGTGAGAGTGTGTGCAGAAAAGATGAGTGTTTGAATTGGTAAACTGAGGAAAGAAGAGACCCTCGCCAATGTGAGTGGGCATCATTCCAGCTCTTGAGGGCCTGAATAGAAGAAAAATGTGGAGCAAGGGTGAATTTATACTTGTATTTTAATTGGGACATCTATCTTCTGCCCATAGACATTGGTGCTGCTGGTTCTCAGGCCTTTGGGCTCATGAACCTACACCGTTGGCTTTCTTGGTTCTCAGGCCTTCAGACTCAGACTGAATTATACCACAGGTTTTCCTGGTCCTCCTGCTTGCAGACAGCAGATTGTAGGACTTCTTGGTCTCCATAATCATGTGACCCAAATTACTACTAATAAATCACCTCCTATCTGTCTATCTCCTTCTATCTGGCTATCCTATTGGTTCTGTTTCTATAGAGAACGCTGACTAAGACAGTGTGGCCCAGTGAGAGAGTGAAACAGTATTACGAGAGGAGGCTGAGGAACAAAGGCAAGGGGGAGATCCTGCAACACCTTTCATTTTTGGAAAGGGGCCAGTTTTAACTTTAAATGTAACAGAATATTTAAAGTTTTCACCCATGGCAGGGAAGTGACATGATCCAGATAATAGGCCAAGGCCAGTGGTAAGAACTGCTAAGAGAATATTTCAGCAAGAGATGCTGGTGAATTGGATTGAGGAGGTGACAGTTGAGATGGAGGGGAGCTAAAGACTTGGAGATGAATTTCCAGAGTTAGAAGTAGCAGGAGTCCCCGATGGATTGGATGTAGGGAGTGAATGGAAACAGAATAACCTTTTCTGTTTGAGCAATCATGAAATTTGTAAGCCTAGGGAGAGTTAAGGAGTTCATTTTGTGGTCTGTAAAGTGTGAGATATGTGTGAGATTATGGTCAGCTGAGTGTGTGAGTTTGCATCTGAGAGAATTGCAGGCTTTTTCATTTCTGCCTTCTTGGGAGTCTTCTTGTCTTTCCATGCTTTAATATTATGATTTCCCATATTTTTTCTTTGATCTTCTTCATTTCTCACTCAACATACGATCCTTGGCTTATAACATTTACTCCTGGGTTTCATCTTTCACCTGTTTGCCAATGATACATACTTTCTTAACTTCAATTGAGTCCTCTCTCCTGAATGTATAGTTACATATATTCAACTGTCTACATGTGTTTTGCATGCATCCAAAACTCCTTATAACTGACAAAGACACAGCCTTCCATTGAGAAACCTGAGACAACTCCTCACTTCATCTTTGTTTTCATTCTCCAGATACAATCAATAATCTAATCTTGCTGAATGATACTTTTAATCTTTTTGACTGTTTATAAAAATCTTTTTTACTTGGGTTTAGTTTAGTCCTAGAGTCAGGATGGAACTGGACCTAAGGGTGAGTGTGAATGGCCTTCACGGTGAGGATCCATAGGACAGAAAGCCATACATAATGTGAGGTTAAGCAGTAAAGAGCAGCGAACTCTCCAGATTCAGGTAACACGTTAGGGTAATTGCTATGACAGCTGTGAGCTAGACAGATGGGAGCTGAGGAGAAACTAGAGGCAAAGATATTTCAGACTGGGGACTAGGACCTCAAGTTGTTTCCTAAGAAACTATAATATGAAATTGTTCATAATCAAGGGTACAACATGCTTTTCAAGTGCAGTTCTGAAAAAATTTCTATTATACCTCACTGAAGAATCAATTCGAAGGGGAAGGCAGATTGAAAAGACTATCTTCAACTAGCAGACCATGGATCCCTTGGAACATTTCCCTGGAATTTAGAGTCCTATCTTGTTGACTAGCATCTGTCTTGAGTAAACTTCAGTGTGACTCCAGAAAATTAATCTTGCTAATGCAGAACGTATTGTTATAAACTATGTTACATAAGGTGTGATGAAACTTTCTCCCACACATAAACACAAACGCACACCTTTAATCATCTTTTATTCTTAGCACATTGGTTTCTTAGAACATGGATTACCAAACCATTTTCAGAATCATGTATTTGACACTGGAAAATACTTTCTAAAATACTGTAACCCTAGCATCTTTATCTTTATGGGCTGTCATGGTTGATGGGAGAAGTGCAGTGCTTGGTGTAAATCTGATGTGTCTCTGGATATTTATCATCTGTATCCAGGTGAATAATAGTTTCAAACGGAGATCGTGGGCAACCTGAAGGGGAAAAATGGGTCAGAAAAAGACAAGCCATTTCAATAAGGATGTAAATCTTTGAAAGCCATGCAATGGTGACTATGGAAGTAATCCAGGCTCAGTACATCTGTGAACCCCAGGAAGCAATGACATAGAGAGTACTTTCTTTTTCTGAACATCATTTGAGATTCTGTCCTACTGAGTCACTCTTAGAATTAAGCTGATGCCATTTGCCTAATTCATAGAATGGTTGAAATCCGGTAAAAAGCTAAATAGTCAGTGAGGTCAGTAAATTTTTATGTTGGTCAAAACTGTAATATTTCAAATGCAGTTTGGAAGGATTGGAGTTTGGAGTTTTAAATAAACATTTTAGATGACTGGAACTTTTACATATTGAGGGTGTCATAGGAAAGATAGCTACCACCTTAATCAGTCGGGAAAATTGTAAGCGTGGAAAATGTAGAGAGTAGGTAAGTCAGTATACTATGGACTCCATGATAGCTCACATCAAGCTGACCCCCTCTTTAATACTGATTATCAGTAGCTACCAAGGCCACTCACTCTCCCTTTAAAATGTCAAAAGTTGGCTGAAAAAGAGAAGTCTTTTACCCAAAAGTCCATGATATGACCCTAAATCTGTCCCTTTCTCTCCCTCCTTTTAACTAGCTCTGAATAAATATGTCGTAATTTTGGTTGGAAGTTCTGCTTTGGCTGCTAATCTCCCTATATACCATTATGGGACATCATCTTGCCTTTCTAGCTGCCCGTATCATTTCCATTACAGTGGTACCAATATGTGACATAACAGTGCCTAGGGCCAGGGTAATTTTATATTTGAATATCACTAGCATTGAATTCCTGTTTTATGATTCCTGTGCTACATGGACTGTGATCACCAGAGTGAAGCATGACAGCTGCCATAAATAAAACCTGCTCAGCATATCTATTTACTTTTAATTCTTTATTATGATAATTTTCAACATATGCAAAAATAGAAAGAATGGTATATTGAAACTCACATACCTGTCAGTCAGCTTCAACAATTAATACATAACTAAACTTGTTTCTATTATATTTCAATTGTCTTGTTTTGATATTTTTCTTTTTAAACATGTACACTTAGTATTTTAGCCACATCTATTTTTCTTCTATTGTGATCAGTTAATGAGCAAATGGCTTATTGAGAGTAGACAATTTGATATCTGTAAGTATTTTTTTTCCAAGAATTTGTGAGGCAGAATGTTCTCCCACAAGTTACTGGGTAAACATCTTTCTAACCATCCTTCTCTCGTTTGCCCATTCTGTCACTCATTTATTTGGTCACTCAGTTTTACACAGCCCGATGTAGACAGAACATCCAAGGACCAAAGCTGCAGTCTCGAAGCAGTTCCTAATTTAAAGCGGTTTAATGTTTAATGGGATATTTCCTGGGGACAGGGTAAGAGTTATTGGACTGCAAAGCCAAGGTTATGATCCCCACCTCTTGCAAGGCTCTACATTGTAAGAAACACTATCGTTACGTGGCTTTCCCATCTCTAGTAAATGGTTGATACAGTTCACATCTTCATCTCTATCATGGTGGCAACTAGTAGAATTCACAAATACACTGCAAGTCTTTGACTTAAGATTTTTCCTGTTAGGAACTCCCATCCCGTAACAGCACATACAATGTTATAAGCGTAGTTAACATTCAGGAAGCATTTTTAAGTGACGCACATATCAGATGAATGAATGAATACATGACTGAAGTATTTATTGTTCTCTAGAAACTATTTATATTTCCTTTTGAAATAAATTTCAGGGTGTAGAACCACACTCAGACATGATCCATCTAATTTTTAGAATCAAAGCATTGGGGAGTTGAAAAGCTGATACCAACCATGAATTCAAATCCTATATTATTATAGATTAAAAGAAAAAAATAAGGTCTAATGATAAAGTCCACTTTTTGAAGTTCATACAAAATAAAACTAGAGCTTATTGACGTGACTTCTTGACTACTGTTCTTTCTTAATACCACACTGGAATAACATAATTTGATCCAGTTGTAAATGACAAAACAGAATGACTGTAATAACTGAAAACAACATATACTTTCATACAGGCTTCCTGCAGTTCTACTCCGCTTATACCCCTTATTATAAAATATGATATAAACAAATCTTCCACAGAATAGAATTCTAAAATGTTTTTCATCTTGATGTTCCAGGGACCACTAGTTCTGTTTATGGGGAGGGATTGGCTCAATTATTATTAATTGCTAAAAATAAATACATTTGTTGAAGTACTGTCATCTTGTCCTTAGTTGCAGCAGTGTAATCATAGTAATTGGCCTAATAAAAAGGAAAAAGTAAATAGTTATAACCTCAAGGAGTATCTAGGTAGAGTTAAATAATGAAGTGACATGATATAATCACAAGTAATTTCCTCTCTTGGCAGGATTAATGATGGAACTGCAGCTAATTTTGTCCTACGGGGGATTAACACAACAATGGCATTGTGCCTCCGTCTTACGGTTAATCTGAATGATAAAGTAGGTCTTCCTATTTGGGGGCTTGTCCACGAGTTTATTCGTAACTACTTTCTTTGTCTATTGTCTTTGCCTCTCAAGCAGGAAATTTGACCACAGAACGTTCAGAGCCACAGACCTCAGGAAAGTCCATTTCTCCTTGGAATTCTCTCTGAGAATGTCAGCCTGTTAATAGCATTCCCAAAATAAAGGCTGTTTGTACATTCTTTAGTAATTGTCTCCAGAGCCCCAAAACTTTGTTCACTGATCCCACCTTAATTCATTGCACCTCGACTTTTACATAAGGACAAACTCAAACCCAGCAGTATAACAAATGCCATCTCATCCAGCCCTCCATCCACACAGCGAGCCATGCCTGAGCTTCTAAGTTCTGTTCACACTGTAGACAAGATGTCAGTATCGGTCCTTAAGAATTTTTCACCAACTCTCATTTGGACTTTATCCTCAAGTTTTAGTAGATGCCGTGCCCAATCCAGGCTGTTCTAAGGATGATGCCTCAGTGCAGGAGTTTACTGGTAGCAGCGCGCATGTGCGTGCGCGCGCACACACACGCACACACCCGCACACAGAGTTATACTGTTGTTTTTTCCATTTTCCGTCTTATGTTCTTAGGTTAATGACTATTCCTTGAGATCAAAGGTGATGTATGTTTATTATAACACCCCTGAGATCGCATATATGTGATAATATCAATGATAAATACCAAATGGAACATCTGCTCTGTGCCAGGAAGTTTTATTGAATGCTTCTACATACATCTCTTATTTAATCTTCACAAAAATTCTGGGAGAATCATAGGCTATCTATTAGTACTCTTTGGAGGCTGGCTGATAGGCTGACTGACTGAAACGGAAAAATGACTAACGTTACAAACCCCCACCATCATGAATTGAGTGCCCATAGTCTGTCACACACCCTGTTAAGTATTTCATGCATGCTTCTTTATTTCATGTTCATATCAACATTGTGAAGAATTCTCATCTCTATTTTGCATTTGAGGAAACTGAGATACAGTGGGTTTAAGAAAAGGATGTGTGGCCATGCCAATAATAAAGGCAGAGTCAGGACCCCCCCCCCCCCAACAGAAATCTGTGACTCCAAAGCCAGGGCTCCTTTCCTTAAACAGTGCTGTTTTTGTAAGGTCAGAGGGCACATTCTTTTTGCTCATCATTAAATCATTAAATGTCTAATTATTATATCTAACTTCAGCATATTCCCTATTCACATGTAAATGAGTAATTATTAGCTTTGACTTGGACTGAACTGTGTTTTTTGTATATTATATTCCTCTAACTGGGATGGCCTTTCTTCTGTCTACTGCCGATCCAAAGCCTTTACTTTTGACCAGGTTCATGATCTAAAACCTTTCCTGAATATTCCCAACTGCAATGCCGTCTTTCCTTTCAGGCTGCAGTAATAGTCATTACTGTCTCTTATATTTAGGTACTTAAATCACACACCTCACTGTATCCCTTAATTGTTTTAATATTAATATATCATATCTGCCTAGAGAGACTTATAAATTCCTGGATGGTGAGTATTAGTGCTATACTTTTTTTGTATGTTGTCTGTTATGACAATTAATGAGTCTTCATTGGGAAACGTTTCATTAAATTCAGAGATTTAGACAAAGGTATGCATGGTCAGAGCTGTTTCAGCTGCTGAGAAATGGGGCTCATCCTGAAGATTGGGTTGAAGTTGAGCAGGAAAAACATGAACATTTAGAGGCTCGTCTGTTGAGACTGCTGCTTCTGACAGAATCCTGGGTGGTTTGAGTCTGACCAAGTGTTATGTAATTGTTAGAGGAAATATAGGAAAATATATGAATTTGTAAGTGTTTAAGGGGGATTTCATGCAGAGACCTAGTTATACAGGTGACATAATCACCAAGAAGCCAAAAAAGAACACAGAAGCAATCAGAGATTAGCCAGAGCAGAACAGGGTTGCTGGAGCCTAGGGGTTAATGACAGGAAAAGAAGTTGGAATTGCCATCAGTCTGTCTTGCAGGAAATGAGCTGGAATCATGGAGAAGAAACACTTGCTACCTGAGATGATGTCCAAGGTGGAGAGGAAGAGAGAAAGAGAACACACAGGAGGCAGTTTTTTTTCTATCTCCCACTCAGTGCTTTCAATGGGGGTACCCAGCCAATAGCAATGATGTTGGGCCTAGGAAACACATCTGCAGGGGCAGCACCTCCGTGATGTGGACAGAGCCAGGAAGAGTGAAAATGGATCTCTGAATGCCACAGCATGGCAGATGTGGTGCCCCACGAGTACAGATGGATTGAAGAGAAAGCAGTACTTAGGAAACTACACTGCTCACATGAAAGGCTGACAAGTCAGAAGTTCTCTTGTAGCCTACCTTAGGGTTCCCAAGGCTGATTTCTGTATTTTATACATATTGATGGGAACTGCTGTCCCAGAACTACTAACTGCATTCGTGGTACCAAGGAAGAACAAGGCATTTGTGTGATGTAATGACAGAGAATAGGCCTCTGGCATCATTTCTTTGTATAACAGTGATGATTTCATTTTACTCCTCTAGTTACTTCTGTGAAATCCCTTTCCCGAGTAGCATTTGGAAAATCTCCTTTGACATAAGTGGATATCATGCTTCTAGCAAACTCTGACTTTATCTTTGCTATGTGAAATGACAAAGCAGGCTGGACATGCACAAAGTTACAGAAGCAAAACCTCATGGCTACCATGTAACCCAAAACCTTCCTCTGTCCAGGAGGGAGGTAGAATGAGTTGCCTAAGGTCACTGTAAAAGCCTGTAATGCCTTACAGGGTGATGGCATTGGGCACATCAAGTCCCATTGACTTGGCCATCATGGGAATGTTCACTCTACTTTGAATTTCAATTTCTGCATTTATATGAGAATATTAACAGTCATAAGGTTCTCACAAGAATCAATTGAAAAAATCTGTATCAGGGTTCAGCAAACTTTCCTGTAAAGAGTCAGACAGTAAATATTTTAGGCTTCGTGGCCCATATGGTTCATGCTGTAGGTACTATATCTCTGCCACTCTAGAGGAAAAGCAATGATAAATAATACATAAGCAAACGAGTGTGGCTGTGCACCAATAAAACTTTATTTACAAAAAGGAGTGACCAGCCCATGGACTGTAGTTTCCTATCCCTTTATCAATATAATTTGATATAATGCTTGACCCAACATAAGGATTTAAAATTTTATCTGGAATTATTATTATTGTTACCATTAGGATTCCTGCTGCTACTACTACTGTATTGTTGTTTAGTCTTTGAATGGAAGATCATTCACATATTTCATTTTTAAAGATTAAACTTCTACTGATTTCCCTAAGGCTCTATCCTGAGATGTCTTAACCACCATTTGCAAGGAAATTTGCCCCATTTCTGGGCTGTCCCTCTCTTGGATGCTGTGAAACATTCTGGAGAAGGCAGGTAGGCTCCTTTCTCATGAGAATGAGATGCCCCGTAACAGATTTGGAGGCTCTGCAAAGCAGTAAGAACAGGTCTCAACACTTCAGCTCCTGCTCAGGATCAGAGGTGCTGAATGTGTAAAATGAAACTATTGTTTCCTCCTTTATGCAAACAATACCATAGGGTTGTGCAGCCAGAACAGAAAAATGCCAACCCAGATCTGTCAGTGAGGAACCAGAGAAGCAGTGTAGGAGTGTGTGGGCAGGATCCATGCGGAGATCTCACTCTCCTGAGACCCAAATGTAGGGCACACTGAAAAACTGTAGGCGATGGCAAAAAAGTGTGTGGGCAGTGTCTGAATTCTCCTCTAGGACAAACAGAATTTTCTGTAACATCTATTTCATGATACAGCATTTTTGATGTACAGCCATTACAATAAAAAATTAATGGGATATATAAGGGAGTGATGAAAGTCTGATTCTGACAAGAAGAATTTAGGTCATGGAGATCCTTGAAAAGCTAGAGTTAGAGCAGATTGCAAACCCGTTCTCTGAATGGGCGACTCCTTCTTGGTCCTATAGTTCTACTTCTCCTCTGTGTGCTTAAGACGATTATAATTCTGATGAGACCCCAAAACTAATAGCCAGCACTATAATAATGTCCGTAAGATGACTCACATTGATGCCAGCACAGAGGAAATCTACAGTACTCAGTCTGATGCTACATTTCAACCAAGGACAGTTATGAGGACAGTGAGGAAACTCTCTCTCACTGGAATTTAGCACCTCAAAACTTTATGAGGTAATTAATGGGCATAAAATCATATAATAATTTTTTTAGGAGAAAATGTTAATTTTAACACAGCTTGAAAATTCTTGGAGCAATGAGGAAAGGCTCTGCTTGCCACACAGTTCTGGAAGAGAAAGCGTTGTTTATATTTAACGGCTCTTCTTTTATAAGGCCTAAGCCCTTTCTGCTCATTCAGAAATGTGCTACCATAAAGGAATCCCTTAAGCTGTGGTGTTTATAGCCTATCTAATTTTGACATATTAATTTTTTAAAAAATACACTTAATTTTTTTTCTTGTAGTCTATGACTGTGATCTATTTTGGTATTTTTATGTTATGAAATAGGTTTCCAGAAATCTCCATTTATAGCCTGGAGCCTATAGTAGAAGGGTTGGCAAACTTTGTAGAGAGCCAGAGAGTAAATCTTGTAGGTGTTGCAAGCCATACCGCCTCTGTCACCACTACAGGCTTGTCTTGGGGATACTGTGGGTTTGCTTCTAGACCACTGCAATAAGATGAATATGATAAGAAAGCAAATATCACAATGAAGCAAGTCAAATTTTTGTGGCTTGCCAGTGCATATTAAAGTCAGGTTTATACTATACCGTAGTGTAGTAAGTGTGCGATAGCATTATGTGTAAAAATAATATACATACCTTAATTTAAAAAACACTGTATTGGTAAGAAATGCTAACCATCATCTGAGCTCTCAGTGAGTTTAAACCCTTTTGCTGGTTAAGGGTCTTGGTTTAATGTTAATGGCTGCTGACTGATCATGTGGTTGAAAGTTGGGGCTATGGTAGTTTCTTAAAGTAAGGCAACAGTGAGGCTGCACTGATTGACTCTTCCTTTCCTGTCCAGTTCTCTATAGCATGTGATGCTGTTTGATAGCATTTTACCCACAATAGAACTTCTCTCAGAATTGGAGTCCATCCTCAAACCCTGCCACTGCTCTATCCACTAAGGTTATGTAATATTCTAAATCCCTTGTAGTCATGTCCATAATCTCCACAGCATCTTCACCAGGAGTAGAATCCATCTCAAGAAACCACTTTCTTGGGGCATCTGGGTGGCTCGGTTAGTTAAGTGTCAGCCTTCAGCTCAGGGCATGATCCCAGGGTCTTGGGATCAAGCCCCACATCTGGCTCTCTGCTCAGGCAAGAGCCTGCTTCTCCCTCTCCCTCTGTCTACTGCTCTATGAAATAAAATCTTTAAAAAAAAAAAAAAAAGACAGAAACCACTTTCTTTCCTCATCCATAGGAAGTAACCCCTCATCCATTCAGGCTTGATCAGGGGATTGCAGCTATTCAGTCCCATCTTCAGGATCCACTTCTAGTTCTCTTGTTATTTCCATCCCATCTGCAATTACTCCTTACACTGAAGTCATGAACCCCTGAAAGTCATCCATGAGGGTTGGATTCACCTTTCAAACTCCTCTTAACGTGATATCTTGACCTCTTCCTATGAGCCACAAATATTGTAAATGGCATTTAGAATGGTCATCCTTTCCAGAAATACTTCAACTTACTTTATACTCCGATCCACCAGAGGAATCACTATGGCAGCTATAGCTTTAAGAAATGCATTTCTTAAATTATAAGACTTGAAATTCAAAAGACTCCTTGGTCAATGAGCTATAGAACGGGTGTTGTGTTAGCAGGCATGAAAACAACATTGATACCACCGTACGGAGCTCTGAGGTGAGCAGCTGCGTTGTCAGTGAGCAGTAATATTTTGAAAGGAAGCTTTTTTTGAAAGGGATCCTTTTTTCTGAGCAGGAGGTCTGAACCATGTGCTGAAAATATTCAATAAACTGCATTGGAAACAGGTGCATTATCGTCCAAGATTTCATCCATTTATAGAACACAGGCAGAGTGGATTTTTGGAATCCACGGGGATTCTTTGGAATGATAAATCAGCATTGGCTTCAACTTAGAGTCACCACCTGTATTTTAGCCTGTCCTTTGAAGGTTTGAAGCCAGGCATTGACTTTTCCTCTCTGGCTATGAAAGTCCTAGATAGCATCATCTTCCAATAGAAGGTAATTCTGTCTACATCGGAAAATGTTTTGTGTAGTCGCCTTCATTCACTCTCTCAGCTACATCTTCTGGGTAAACTTGCTGTAGGTTCTTGTCAGCACTTGCTGTTTAACCTCACACATTTAGGTCATAGAGACCATTTTTTCGTCAAATTTCATGAACTAACGTCTGTTAGCCTCAAATTTTTCTTATGTATCTTCCTCACCTCTTTCAGCCTGCACAGAATTGAATACAGTTAGGGCCTTGCTCTGGATTAGTCTTTGGCTTAAAGGGATGTCGTGGCTGTTTTGATCGTCTCTCCAGACCACTTAAACGTTCTCTGTATCAGCAGTAAGGCTCTTTCACTTTATCCTTCATGTGTTCACTGGAGTAGCACTTTTGATTTGCTTTGAGAACTTTTCCTTTGCATTCACAACTTAGCCAACTATGTGGCACAAGAGGGCCAGCTTTCAGGCTCTCTGAGCTTTTGACTTGCCTTCCTCACTAAGTTTATTTCTTGATTTTGATTTAAAATGAGGGACGTGCACCTCTTCCTTTTACTTAAACTCTTACAGTCCATTGTAGGGTTATTACTTGGCCTAATTTCAATACTGTGTCTCAGAGGATAGGGAGGGAGAGGTACAGGACCAGTGGCCAACGGGGCAGTCAGAACACACACCTTTAACCATTAAATTCCCTATCTTATATAGGCAAAGTTTGTAGCACCCCAAAACAATTACAATAGTTAACCTCAGAAATCACTGATCACCCCTGGTATACCTCTTACGAGTTTAACTTAAGAGGACTCAAGCAGTATCTGTTGTTAGGAGCCAGTTAGTCATATAGGAAATAACTGTGTTAAGTATAGTTATTTCCTTTTTTTTTTTTTTTTTTAAGATTTTATTTATTTGAGAGAGAGAGAGTACAAGTAGGGAGAACGGAAGAGGGAGAGGGAGAAGCAGACTCCCTGCTGAGCAGGGAGGCCCATGTGGGGTTCGATCCCAGGACCCTGGGATCATGACCTGAGCTGAAGGCAGATGCTTAACTGACTGAGCCACCCAGGTGCCCCTTAAGTATAGTTATTTCTCAGTGGAGGGCAGAATTTACAAATCCTAATCACTGATGGGTATTATACATGTTTATTCCCAAAGATAACTTATGAGGAAACAGAAGTTTGTTCTTAGAAATGTTGGGACTTGAAGTTAATGAGAATCACAAATCATTAAGCTTTGGCTCTGAACATAAATTGCAGTGCAAGATCTTTGCATTCTTTTTGCATAATTTTACTTGTAGCCTTCCTTTGGTAACATTGTTTCAACAGTGAGACCACTCCTCTACCCCTCTGCACAATCCTATTGTCAACCGTAACACTGACGTTAGCCGTCTTACCAGTTGTTTTACCAGTTGTTGACTGGAGGAATGAAGCACATTCTGTGTGAATGCCCTGGGGGAGGACACTTGGAAGCTTGTGCCTAGTTTCCTCCATACTTTTCCCCAAGGTGCCTTTGCCCTTTGCTGATTTTGCTTTGTATATTTTCTCTGTAATGAATCTTAGCCATGAATACAATTATATCCTGAGTCATAGGAGTCCTTCTAGGAAGTCACTGATTTAATAAGGATATATTCTATTCCCAGAAAAATATCTGTTGAATGAACGCATTAGGAACACCCCACCCTTTGTGTCATTGGCAAGTTTGTCCACACTAACATACTGCTTCCTAGAAGGTCACTTCAGGGTAACTGATGACAGCCCCGTGCATTCGCTGTTTGACTTAGGCATTTTGATAAACACAGTAGCAAAATCTCTCTCAGAACCAAAACAGGCTGGGTGCATTTAAAATAAATACTGCAAACTCATTTTGACATTTCTGGTATGGTAGTTATCATTCTTTCCAGTCTTCAGGTTCATGTGTCCATAGCATTTTCGCTTCGTAACTACCAGCCCTTCTCTTACAGTGATGCCTGTGACACATGTCAGCTCAAATAAATGAGTGTTTCTTCTCCACCTGCTCATGCACTCACATGTCCACCCATCACAGGCAGTGAGCCTGCTGAGGTGCCGCGCTAGATACTGAGATTTAAAGACAAAATACTCAACCTCTTTCGTTAGATAGGCAGAAGGCTTTGAATAGGTAACAGCATACTGCTATAGCAAACTTCTGTACGAGTAGCTTCAGATCGTCAGACTAAGCATTTGACTCTGGATAGTCTTTCAAATTGAGTTCAAAGAATGATTTAGGTTCAACAGCTGAACAGCACAAAGGAAAAGCATTTTAAAGGAAAGAGCATGTACAAAGGCCCTGGGGCTTGAACAAGTGTACCACATTTGGGGAAGAACAACTCTTAGCTGCCTAGCGTGTACTTGTGGACTGGCAGAAAAAGGTGGGTCGGAGGGGGTCAATAAACATTTTATGTAAAACCGCCTAAGCTGAAAATAATTGTATCAGCAAAGGGAAGTGATTGAATTATTTCAAAGAGGGCAAGAAAATGATCAGATTTGTGGTTCAAAAAGATCACTCTAGGAGAATTGGGAGGATGGGCTAAAAAGGGTAGAGACTGGAGGCAGAAAGACTAGTGAAAGCTGCAGTAATTCCAAAGACAGATGATGCAGACCTGAACAAAGGCAGTGACCGTGGAAAGAAGTGGAGAAAAAATAGGAAAGTTGTTTTTGAAGTGGGCCCCAAATTGACCAACTGATAAGATGTAGGGAGAAAGAAACAAGCACTGATGATTCCCAAAAGGTTGGTCACAAGATGTTTTTATCAAGAAGTAGGTTGGAGGAAAAATGATGGGCTCATCTTTGGCCACGTGGAGTTTGAGATACAGTCCAGTAACCAGGCGAGCCTGTTCCATGGCACGTGTTTTGGCAGTGCAAGTACACCACACATAGTGCTGGCTGTTCTGTATTTACTTTCTGGTTTAATGATCCTAAGAACTTTATACGATGGAGAATATTATATGCATCCTAAACTAAGATCATGGAAGCTCAGAGAAATGTAAGTAAGTTACCGGTGTTACAGAGGGAGTAGTGGCAGTCCCAGGATTTTTATCCATACCTCCTTGACTTCGTCGTGTCTGATCCACTCTCCCATGCTGACTCACATTTTTGTGGGAATGAAGATTTCTGTGTTTAGCTGGGGGCTGACCCACCTGATGAAACATATAGTCGATATTGTATTTTTGTACCAGAAAGCGTTAAGTGACCGTAAGCCTGTTTTTCCTCTTATATTTCATAACATTGTCTATTGACTGCTTATTTACATATAACATCCTGTGTCATGTAGGTGTACTTAAGGTGGGTGTAGTTGAAATGGAAAATAGAGAAATTTGAGAAGTAGAGACATGGTTTTTTTTTTTTCACTTTTTTGTGGGTTTGCCATATCAATATAAATGAAATCATTCCTCGAGACAGTGGCTCAGTGGTAAAGGGCAACCTGTATGTACTTTTCCTGGTCCTCCCAGGTTGTAATATCAAATCATTAGCTGAATCTTTGTGAATCTAATGAAGAAGATATTCAGGGACTCTATAAGGTTTCATGTTTATTTCTTAATCTTTGCAGGCCTCAGGGGACATAAATAGGCAGGATTGGGAAATACAGCTGACATTACTCAGCATAAATCTGTAGCACGCTACCCCCACCGTGGGTGTCAGATAGCCTTGCCGACTGCAAGGCAGTTAGATAGGCTTTTTTCTCTCTCCTTTTGAATCGAAATTGTGCTGTTTCTGAGAACTGGTGATTATCTTGGGATGGTTTTGTGTCCGTGTGCATATGTAGGTGAGGATGTATTTGAACATTTATTGGCTGGATGCTTAGAGAAACAGTTCACAGCGCTAAGTGCTAAGTGCTATAAGGAGACTGGGTTTAATGGAATCCATGCTGGGCTGTTCGGCTGCAGCCCTTAGCGCCCTCCCTCCCTCCCTCTTTCATCCTCAAATGTGTCTTGTAATCTGTTAACTAAACCAGACTTGAGAAATGCCTGCATGGGTACCAGGGTGTTTGCTGAGTATTTCTGGGAGAAGAGAGGTGACCTGGTAGTGAGATTTCCCCTCGGGGAGGTAATGGGGTCTGATTCAGCAGGTAGCTCATAATACTCCCATGGGGGCCGTGGAAGTCTGAGGAGACAAGATTTCTGTGAAATCAGGTCTCCCCATGGTAGCGTGATTGGAAAAGGAGCCCAGGGAATCTGTCATAAAGTTGTGTCTGCACTTCGTCTATCACAAACAAGCTATTTGCATTCAGACTGTGTGTATATTTAGAACAAAATGGAGACTGACCGCACTTGTACCTTCCTATGTATGTACACACACACACAGAGGCAGTGTGATCTTTAGGATGGGAAAAACATTAGAAACTGGGGTGCACCCATGGGTGAACCCTATAAATATACATATCTATGTCTTTTTCTCTTGGACTATAAGGAAAATCATACGTGTTGTATTTCATTTGCAATTTTCTAAAATATTTTTTGCTCTTTTTATGTTCCTATAATGGTTTAGAAAATCTGGAATATCTTGACAGATCCGTGTGGTGGTGGTGTAGGAAGAAGTGAGGAATGTCAGTATAAAGGGAAATCAGTAGAGTGACTATATACTTTGTTTTCTAAGCAGGGATATTTTACAGAGAGAAAGTAAGCACAATTAATAAATATGCCAGCACAGCTGGCAAAAACTGGATCATCTCAGGCATATAAGCATACATGGCCATCCCCAAACCAAAACCTGCAGAGGACTCTGTTTTGTTACAAAACTGCATGGAAAGGTGCTGAGTCTGTGGGTTCTAGGCTGGGACCAGCAGTGAAGAAATCAACTGCAGCTGAGCAGAGAGCAGTGGCAGGAATTTGGGATCACTGTGGTCAATCCCATCTCCTCCTCCCATAGCTTTCCCTCTTCTTTGCCAAAATATGCTAAAGGATCACATAGTATTGTTTTTCTCTCTGATTTATTTCACTTAGCAGAGTACCCTCAAGTTCCATCCATGTTGTCAAAAATGGCAAGATGTCCTTTCTACAGCTGAATAGTATTCTAGTGTGTGTGTGTGTGTGTGTGTGTGTGTGTGTGTGTGTGTAACATTTTTTTCATCCATTCTTCTGTTGATAGTTTCTTTCCCTCTCTTGGCTATTGTAGATAATACTGCAGTGAACATGGGAGTGCAGATTTCTCTTTGGGTTAGTAATTTCACTTCATTCAGATACATACCCAGAAGTGGAATTGCTGGGACATCTGGTGGTTGTATTTTTAAGTTTTTAATCTTAATGCTTTGTTTCATAGTGGCTGCAACATTAGATTCCCACCAACAGTGTACAAGGGTTCCGTTTTCTCCACATCCTCTCAGCATTTCTCACCCCTTGTCTTTTTTTAGTGATGGTCTTTCTAATAAGTATGAGGTGATCTTATTGTGGTTTTGATTTGCATTTATTTTATTTACATTATGCTAAGTGAAATAAGTCAGAGAAAGACAAACTGTATGATCTCACTTATATGTGAAATCTTAAAAAAAAAAAAAAAAAAAAAAACCCTCCTAGAAACAGATCAGATTTGTAGTTCTCAGAGGTGGGGTAGAGAGTTGGCAAAATGGGTGAAAGTGGTCAAAGGGTACAAGCTTAGCTATAAGTCAGGGTGCCCAGGTGGCTCAGTCAGCTAAGCATCCGATTTTTGATTTTGGCTCAGGTCATGATCTCAGCTTCATGAGATCAAGCCCTGCATCAGGCTCCGTGCTCCATGGGAAGTATGCTTTGTATTCTCTCCCTCACCCTCTCCTTCTGCCTGTCTCCCTACTCACACCCTCTGCTGCACTCTCTTTCTCTCTCTCTCTCAAATAAATAAATCTTAAAAAAAAAAAAAAAGACTTAGTTATAAGTCATAGGGATACAATGTCCAGCATGGTGACTGTAGTTAACAAGGCTGTATTATATATTGGAAGGTTGCTAAGAGAGTAAACCTTACATTCTCTTCATCAAAATACCAATAGCATTTTTCATAGAACTAGAACAAATAATCCTAAAATCTGTATGGAAACACAAAAGACTCCAAACAGCCAAATCAAATCTTGAGAAAGAACAAAGTTGGAGGTATCAGACTCCTAGATTTCATGATATGCTAGAAAGCTCTAGTAATCAAAACAGTATGGTACTAACCCCAAAATAGACACGTGATCAATGGAATAGAATAAAGAGCCCAGAAATAGATCCACACCAGGATGACCAGTTATCTATGAAGAAAATAGGTAAGATTGACAAAGAGGAAAATAGATTGACAAAGAGTCTCTTCAATAAATGGTGCTGGGAAAACTGGACAGCTACATGCAAAAGTATAACTGGACCACACCATACACAAAAAATAAACTCAAATGAATTAAAAACTAAATGTGAGACCTGAAGTCATAAAACTCGTAAAAGAAAACATAGGCAGTAATTTCTTGGATATCAGCCTTAGCAACATAATTATGGATATGTCACCTTAGGCAAGGAAAATAAAAGCAAAAATACACAATTGGGGCCACACAAAAATAAAAACCTTTGTACAGCGAAATGAACAATTCATTTCAACAAAATGAAAAGGCAGCCTGCTGAAGGGGAGAAGGTATTTCCAAATGGCATACCCAGTAAGGAGTTAATATTTAAAATCTGCAAAGAACTTAACACCAAAAATCAATCTGATTAAAAAATGAGCAGAGGACCTAACTAGGCATTTTTCCAAAAAGGACATACAGATGGCCAACGGATACGTGAAAATATGCTCAACATCACTCATCAGGGAACTGCCAATCAAAACTACAATTAAATGTCACCTCATACCAGTCAGAATGGCTAAAATAAAAAAGATAAGAATAACAAGTGTTAGGATGTGGAAAAAAGGGAACCCTTGTGCACTGTTGGCAAAAATATTCCTCAAAAAATTATAATTAGAAATACCATACAATCCAGTAATTCCACTACTGCATGGAATTTATGCAAAGAAAATGAAAACTCTAATTTGAAAAGATACAGCAGCCTTATGTTTATTGTAGCATTATTTACAATAGCCATGATAGGGAAACAATCCAAGTGTCCGTAGGTAGATGAATGAATAAAGATGTGGTATGTGTGTGTACACACACACACACACACACACACACACACACACACACAATGGAATATTACTCATCCATAAAAAAGGATGAGATCTTACCATTTGTGACAACACATTGGGAGCTAGAGGGAACTGTGTTCGGTGACATAAGTCCGGGAAGGAAAATACTATATGATTTCACTTATGTGGAATCTAAAAACAAAATGAACAAGAAGCAGAACTAGATTCATAAATACAGAGAACTAGCCATTGTCAGACGGGAAGGAGATGGAGGGAGAGGCACAATAGGGGGGAAAAAACCCAAAAAGTTCTCATCACAAAGAAAAAAATTTGTAAGTACATAAGGTCATGAATATTACTAGACTTACAGAGATAAGTATTTCACAGCATATATACATATTAACCTATTAGATTGTATACCTTAAACTTACACAGTGTTATGTATCCATTAGATCTCAATGAAAGTGGAGGGAAAATATACTGAAGGAAGTCATCTTTACATGAATTATGAAGGAAAGAGCTGTGATGAAAACATTGAAATAAGTGACCAGGGCAGCCAGTGAGTCAGAAAAAAAATGCTCATATGGAAACCCTCATTTCCCTGCACACAGACTCTAAAAAAGAGGTGAAGAAAAATCATTTCTTGCACGGCTTTCTTTTATTGCTAGCTCCCCAGACACAATGAGCTGTGGTTTTTGAGAAGTTGGTGATTGAGTGGAGAAGTTGGTAAACCATGTACAGAGCTCCCTCTCTCCTTTCTCAGTAGGCGCCAGGGGTACTGGAGCAGCTGCCCGGGGTGGCCCTGTTTGAGTGGGATCACCCCCCACTTGATATTCTGAAGGAAAATACTTGTAGCTTTCTCTCTAGAAGAGAGTTCCACTTAGTATTCTTGAGCGTAGAGTCTGCCTCACCAAGATAGGATTATTTTTTCCTTGCATTTAGATTCCAGAGATGACCATCAAACTATCATTTATAGGAACATGCCACCATGATTTATATAGACAGAGGTCATTATAGTGATTCAGTGTTCCAATCATCTTGATAATGGGTCCTAATTATTATACTCTTCTAGTACCTAAAAACAATTGCAAACCAGAATGAAAACTGAAGAACAAGAATATTATAATATTTCTATTTTTATCACAACTCTGATTTTTGAGGAAATAAAATAAATTAGAACTGCTAATTATGCAAATCACAAATGACCTTGGGGCTATAAAATGGACTGCAAAGACAAGGCTGTTGTTAGCAGTTTAAGGCTTATAGTTTTGAGATTTGGAGACGAATCTACTGGGAGAACAAGTCTCCAGCTGCCAAAATCAGAGATTAAGAAGTGATTAGATTTCTTTCTTTTTTGAAAACTGAGACTCAAATTCAGCCCTCCTACTTGCTCTTAGGGGAACATTCACCCATCAGCCCTTGCTTGCTTGTTGTTTTCCAATATCAGTGCTTCTGGTTAGAGACTCAAAGGCAAGAACACATGGAATGGAGCACTAAGTCTCCCAGCACCTGCTAATAAAGGAGAAGACGCTTGGATTAGCAACATCAACCTCTCAGCAAGGAGAGAGGGCATACTTCTCATCCTAATCAGAATGTCCTCTGAAAATAACAAGAGTTATTCCCTACCTATGCTGCCTCTTACCCACTTTGCCTTCTTTTCTTTCCCTCCTTCTAAAATGTTAAGTTCATTCGTTTTGCACCCTACCATCTCATTGCTTAGTCTACTAGTCTGTCATTCTTGCTGCTGCTAAAGCTGCTTTTGTTACTTCTACACATTCCATTTTTCCTTTCTTTCATTTTTCCCTCTGTATCAAGTACTGCCAGGCCTCTTCCTACTTCTCTATTAAATTTACTTTGAAACTCACAGAGGTATTCAAGGGTGGAGTAGGATTCATCAGCTATGGGACTTAAAATGTTTGGTGCTCCCAGGAGCTACATACTCCCAAGGCCATCTTCAAGCCTCAGCTGACCTTCTCTGCTTCGTAATCTGTCTCTGTCTGCATCCCCCTCCCTCCTCTGTCCTCTCTCTCTCTCTGTCTCTCCTAATATACAACTCAGTAACTGTTCATATAAAATAAAGGTTGTCAACTTCTTATAACTGATTTTACTTTCCTCATAAACCTCCATCCTACTGGATGTTGAAGAAATTTAAACTTTTCAATTAGTACACTGAACTGTTTTGGACTATTCCTTTTCTACTAAATTTACAGTCCGTTTTAAGTTCATCTCCCCATCTGGGCTGGTGTAAATAGTTCATGTTTACGTGGCTCAGTCTCTTTTAGAGAGATTTTTGGTCTGTCAGATGTCTTTCCACTTCAAGATGGTGACACCCGCCTTCTGAGCATATTAAAATCACCTGGCTGGGGAGCTTTTAAAATCTCTGCTATCCAGGTCACACCCTACATCAATCATATCAGAATCTCTGAGATTGGGACCACAGAATCAGTTTTTATAAAGCTTCCCAGGTTTCTGCAAAATAGAACCAATATAGATACTCCCTGTACCCAGAAAAAATGTTACAGCTAACAGTGGCTTGGGCCACTCAACATAGCCTAAAATGTAGCTGGGTCATTATTTAAGGCCATAGACCCAAGTCCCATCCCAGGCTTGGGATCAGTCTTGTCTTAATTGGCTGTACTATTTGGTGATGTAAGGAGTCCAAAGATAATACTAATATAAGTTAGTATTAAAGTGTACTCACTGTATGCCACGTAAATTACTAAGTACTTAGGTAGCTTCTTCATTGCAAGCTCAACTCAGCTATTAACCCATTTACAGATAAAGAACTTGAGGCTTAGACAATTTAAGCGACATGTCAAAAGTCATGGAGGTAATACATAAGAAAGCTTAATATTCTTCTGACAATAAAACCTCTGCTTCTATAACCAAACACTGTATTCATTCCAAAAATTTGATATTTAAAGTCAAGTCACTCTGCTCCAGTGGCTGAAGAGAGTAGGTAGTTGGTCATCACAGCTCCCTGATGCCTTCTCCATTCTCCAGTGCACATCTCCCACCCCTTTGGATTCGCCTAGTTCAAGGTTTGACCACACCCAGTCCTGTTGCTTCATGCCTCCACAACCAGATACTTACACCTATGCCTGACTATTAATACCTCTTAGCTTTCAAGAGTCAGTTTCCTTTCCTTTGGAAGAGTCACTGGGCACTGGACTTGCTACTCCGCAGGCTCACCCTACCATGAGATCTTTGATAATACCCTTGTGCAAACATGCAACCATTCACTTAAGCCTAGAAAGAGAACACTGTCACATTGGTTTTACTAACCAGATCCTCAGAGAGCAAGCACTTGGCATTTTCTTCTGCCTCAGGCACACACGATTCTCTCCTTCTGTACTGTCATTAGCCCAAATGAATGATTTCAGAATATCTGCATTGGGAACTCCTAAGATTGAGTTCTGTTTACGAAGGAGAATATTTTAGGGCAGTATATACCCTACTCCAAATAACGTGGACTTGTGAGAAAATAAGACCCCATCAAATCATTTGTTCCAAGCCTTTCTGATCTCATGACATTTTAATGCAAACTACAATAATATTTTCTCCAAATTCTTTATAGTTAATGTTGTTTAAATTATTCTCTATTATATAGTTTATGGAAATACATTCTCCCAGATAAAAATGGGAGTAATTTTTAGCAGCAGACTGCATTTAATATATTAAATTTAATAAACAAAGTCACATTTGTATCTGGGACATTTTCTCAGAACATAATCAAGAATGACAGGTTGGTTACGAGGAGCACAGCTCCTTGATGTATGTATGTATCAGCCTAAGAGCTTGTCACCTACCTTGACACGTTAATTCTAGGACTTTGTGCAAGTGAAACTTCTTGTCGTCTGCAAAACACTGTGAGCCATTTCACTCACAACAAGCCTTTAGATCACGTTGCTTCTGTGACTGCACATGGTGAAAGCAAATACACTTTGGCAGTGGTTGCTGCCATCAGAATATTAACATTAGAAATGTTTTCTGCTGCACTATCATGTCAGGCTGTGTCTAGGAAACAAGTGTTTGGTGCTTGTAATCTCAAATTTTGCTAAGTTTTTAGTGGATTTCCCGGATTCCAAGATGAATTTTAGAAAATGACTTCGTACCCAAGGTCAGATTGCTTTTTAGCCAATAAATGATGAGTGAACTGGCATTTTGCAAAGACCTGCTTTAGATAATGGGTTCTCTCTGCCCTGCTAACTGCCCTGGTTAGGTAATTAGACTTTGTGGTTAAGGTCAGATTCAAGGGAAAGAATTTACACCACATTGCCTGAATCGGATCTAAATTGTATGTAATGCTAAAAAAAGTAATTACCTGATACACCTCTAATGTACACCCATCAGAGGACTGACTGTGAAATTTTAAATTAAGGGTAATTTTTGAGGTTAACTTGGGAACAGATTCATGAGGGCTCAAAGTCCATTTTGCTATAAATTCAGCAAGCTGTTTCTGTAATTTCTTACGGGTTTATAATTTATAAAGCTTCCTTGGTGCCTTGTCATCTCAGAAAGACCAAGCAGTATATCTCTTTGCAAGTTTGTCCAGTAAGACAAATTTATCTTTGATACATTTTCTTTCACCTTCCTCTTACTGGAACCGTTTTTTATAACTCAGACATCCTCCTTCCATCTCCTTCAGGTGTTTTCTCTCTGCTAATTCCAGACAAGACTTCAGCTGAAAATAGTGAAGTCATTTGACCCTGGAAACAATTGGCATAACTCAGTGAATGTTAAAAAATAGCCTTAATTTTCTCTTGATGTTTATGAAAAATAGACAACATTCTTTTTTTTTTTTTTTAAGATTTTATTTATTTATTCGACAGAGATAGAGACAGCCAGCAAGAGAGGGAACACAAGCAGGGGGAGTGGGAGAGGAAGAAGCAGGCTCATAGCAGAGGAGCCTGATGTGGGGCTTGATCCCATAACGCCGGGATCACGCCCTGAGCCGAAGCAGACGCTTAACCGCTGTGCCACCCAGGCGCCCCAACATTCTTGCCCTAAATAACAAATTTACCAACTATTGAGAGTTAGGACTTGGACATTGAAAAACTAACAAGAAAACTGAAGAATATAATTGAATATAATAAAAGGATACAACTTAAGTTAGTTACCTGTGGGATAGAATATACTTGTTATTTTACAGTAATTCATTCACTCTTCTCCAACATTTAATTAAAACACCCAAGCATCCACTGTGAATGGGTAAGCTTATTGATCAGGCTTTGGCAAAAGAAAGTTTTATTGAAACAGGATATCAAATAATAATAAAATCTCTGGAGCAGAAACACATAATGGTCGACAGTTCTGATGCTTAATTTCTCATTTTCTTCTATTTCCTCATCAACCGATGACAAAGGCCTATCAGTTTTGTCTCTGAGAGAATCTTGAGTCTCTCTACTTCTTTCCACCTGTACCCTGCTATTTTCAACAAGGCATCCATCATCTCTTTCTCAGACTACCGCAGTAGCTTCCTAACAACTTCCCTATTTTTTCTCTAAATCACTTCTTGAACTGCTGCTTGCATTACAAATCAACTCATGTCAAACTTCTGCTAAAATCCTCCATTGGCTCCCCATTTTAGATAGGATAATATTCAGCCCATTTACCAACACCTGCACAGCCTTTCAAAAAAGATGGCTCTTGTCTGTCTTCTCATTTTCCCTCATCTTCTACTCCTTTTTCCCTTGCCAGCTGTGACCTAAGCACGTTACTTTTCTTGCAGTCTCTTTCCCGGGCTTCAGCCATGTGGCAGGCTCACCCCTGCTTTGAGATCTTTGTTCCTGCCAATACCTCTGCCTTGAATGTTCTCAGTTCATACTGTCACATAGCTAGCTCTTTGGTATCCATCAGTTCTCACATTTGAACTTCTCAAAGTGGTTTTCTTAACCTCTCAATCTAACCAGTCCTTTTCTACTCCCTACATTATGCTTTTTATTTTTTTTTCAATCTGTCATAATAATCTACAAAATTTACCTTTTATTTTTCTTCTCAGGTATGTGTGTAGTCATTTATTTTTTTTTTAATGATTTTTTATTATGTTAGTCACAGTACAGTACATCCCCGGTTTCCGATGTAAGGCTCAATGATTCATTAGTTCTGTATAACACCCAGTGCACCATGCAATACATGCCCTCTTTACTACCCATCACCGGTCTATCCCATTCCCCCGCCCCCCTCCCCTCTGAAGTCCTCAGTTTGTTTCTCATAGTCCATAGTCTCTCATGTTTCATTCCCCCTTCTGATTACCCCCCCTTTCTTTATCCCTTTCTTCCCCTACTGATCATCCTAGTTCTTATGTTCCATAGATGAGAGAAATCATATGATAGTTGTCTTTCTCTGCTTGACTTATTTCACTTAGCATTATCTCCTCCAGTGCTGTCCATGTTGTAGCAAATGTTGAGAACTCGTTCTTTCTGATAGCTGAGTAATATTCCATCGTATATATGGACCACAACTTCTTAATCCAGTCATCTGTTGAAGGGCATCTCGGCTCCTTCCACGATTTAGCTATTGTGGACATTGCTGCTATGAACATTGGGGCGCATATAGCCCTTCTCTTCACTACGTCTGTATCTTTGGGGTAAATACCCAGTAGTGCAATGGCTGGATCATAGGGTAGCTCAATTTTTAACTTTTTAAGGGACCTCCACACTGTTTTCCAGAGTGGCTCTACCAACTTGCATTCCCACCAACAATGTAGGAGGGATCCCCTTTCTCCACATCCTCTCCAACAATTGTTGTTTCTTGCCTTGTCTATTTTTGCCATTCTAACTGGCGTAAGGTGGTATCTCAGTGTGGTTTTGATTTGAATTTCCTTGATGGCTAATGATTTTGAACATTTTTTCATGTGTCTCTTAGCCATTTGTATGTCTTCATTGGAAAAGTGTCTGTTCATTTCTTCTGCCCATTTTTTGATTTGTTTATTTGTTTCTCGTGTATTGAGTTTGAGAAGTTCTTTGTAGATCTTGGATATCAGTCCTTTATCTGTAGTGTCATTTGCAAATATATTCTCCCATTCCGTGGGCTGCCTCTTAGTTTTTCTGACTGTTTCCTTGGCTGTGCAGAAAATTTTAATCTTGATGAAGTCCCATAAATTCATTTTATCTTTTGTTTCTCTTGCCTTTGGGGATGTGTCATGAAAAAGGTTGCTTTGGCCGATGTCGTAGAGGTTGTTGCCTATGTTCTCCTCTAGAATTTTGATGGATTCCTGTCTCACATCGAGGTCTTTCATCCATTTGGAGTTTATTTTTGTGTATGGTGTGAGATAGTGGTCAAGTTTCATTCTCTTGCATGTAGCTGTCCAATTTTCCCAGCACCATTTATTGAAGAGACTGTCTTTTTCCCACCGGATGTTTTTTCCTGCTTTATCAAATATTAGTTGCCCAAAGAGCCGAGGGTCCATTTCTGGGCTCTCTATTCTGTTCCGTTGGTCTATGTGTCTGTTTTTGTGCCAGTACCATGCTGTCTTTGTGATCACAGCTTTGTAGTACAGCTCGAAATCCGGCATTGTGATGCCCCCAGCTTTGTTTTTCCTTTTCAACAGTTCCTTGGAGATTCGGGGCCTTTTCTGGTTCCACACAAATTTAAGGACTGTTTGTTCCAGTTCTTTGAAAAATGTCCTTGGTATTTTGATCGGGATAGCATTGAAAGTGTAGATTGCTCTGGGTAGCATGGACATTTTAACTATGTTAATTCTTCCGATCCATGAGCATGGAATATCTTTCCATCTTTTTATGTCTTCCTCAATGTCTTTCAAGAGTGATTTATAGTTTCTAGAATATAGGTCCTTTACGTCTCTGGTTAAGTTAATTCCAAGGTAACGTATGGTTTTTGGTGCTATTGTAAATGGGATGGATTCCCTAATTTCTCTTTCTTCGGTCTCGTTATTCGTGTATAGAAATGCAACTGATTTCTGAGCATTTATTTTGTATCCTGCCACGTTACTGAATTGCTCTATAACTTCTAATAGTTTGGGAGTGGCTTCTTTTGGGTTTTCCATATAGAGTATCATGTCATCTGCGAAGAGAGACATTTTGACTTCTTCTTGGCCAATTTGAATACATTTGATCCCTTTTTGTCGTCTGATTGCTGTTGCAAGGACTTCTAGTACTATGTTGAATAATAGTGGCGAGAGTGGGCATCCTTGTCGAGTTCCTGATCTTAAGGGAAAGGCTTCCAGCTTTTCCCCATTGAGAATAATATTTGCAGTAGGCTTTTCATAGATGGCTTTTATGAGATTGAGAAATGTACCTTCTATTCCTACACTCTGAAGGGTTTTAATCAGGAAAGGATGCTGTATTTTGTCAAATGCTTTTTCGGCATCGATTGAGAGGATCATATGGTTCCTGAGTCTTTTCTTGTTGATATGATGTATCACGCTGATTGATTTGCGAATATTGAACCACGCTTGCATCCCAGGTATGAATCCCACTTGATCGTGATGGATAATCCTTTTAATGTATTGTTGGATTCTATTAGCAAGTATCTTGTTGAGGATTTTGGCGTCCATATTCATTAGGGAAATCGGTCTGTAATTCTCCTTTTTGAGGGGGTCTTTGCCTGGTTTGGGGATCAAGGTAATATTGGCCTCATAGAATGAGTTTGGTAGCTTTCCTTCTGTTTCTATTTTTTGAAATAGCTTTAGGAGAATAGGTATTATTTCTTCTTTGAATGTTTGGTAGAATTCCCCAGGAAAACCGTCCGGGCCTGGAGTTTTGTTATTTGGAATGTTGTTTATCACTGACTCAATTTCTTCATAATTAATTGGCCTGTTTAAGGAATCAATTTCTTCCGGTTTCAATCTTGGTAGTTTATAGGTTTCCAGGAAGGATTCCATCTCTTCCAGATTGCTTAGTTTATTGGCATATAGCTGTTGATAAAAATTTCTAATAATCCTTCCAATTTCAATGGTGCTCGTCGTGACCTCTCCTTTTTCATTCATAGTTTTAATAATCTGGGTCCTTTCTCTTTTCTTTTGGATAAGTCTTGCCAGTGGTCTGTCAATTTTATTGATTCTCTCCAAGAACCAGCTTCTAGTCCTGTTGATCTGCTCTACTGTACTTCTGGTTTCTGCTTGATTGATTTCAGCTCTAATTTTGGTCAACTGCTTCCTCGTGCGTGGATTAGGCCTGTCCCTCTGTTGCTGTTCCAGCTTCTTGAGGTGAGAATATAAAAACTGCATTTTAGATTTTTCTATTCTTTTGAGTGAGGCTTGGATGGCTATGTATTTCCCCCTTAGGACTGCCTTTGCAGTATCCCATAGGTTTTGGACTGTTGTATTTTCATTCTCATTGGTCTCCATAAATTGTTTAATTTGATTTTTTATTTCCTGGTTTATCGAGTCATTCCTGAGCAGGATGGTTCTTAGTCTCCAAGTGTTTGAGTTTCTTCCAAATTTTTCCTTGTGGTTGAGTTCCAATTTCAGAGCGTTGTGGTCTGAGAATATGCAGGAGATAATTTCAATCTTTTGGTATCGGTTGAGACCTGTTTTGTGTCCCAGAACATGGTCTATTCTTGAGAATGTTCCATGGGCATTAGAATAGAATGAGTATTCTTTGGTTCTGGGGTGTAGTGTTCTATATATATCTATGAGGTCCAACTCGTTGAGTATGGCATTCAAAGCCTTTGATTCTTTGCTTAGTTTTTGCCAGGGTGTTCTGTCTATTTCTGATAGTGGAGTGTTGAGGTCCCCTACTATTAATGTATTTTTATCTATGTGTCTCTTTATTCTGGTTAAGAGTTGGCTTGTGTATCTTGCTGCTCCCCTGTTGGGGGCATATATATTTATAATTGTCATATCCACTTGTTGAATACTTCCCTTAAGAATAATATAGTGCCCTTCTGCATCTCTAACTATAGTCTGTAGTTTAAAATCCAATTTATCTGATATGAGAATTGCTACCCCAGCTTTCTTTTGAGGTTCATTTGCGTGAAAGATGGTACTCCATCCCCTTACTCTCAGTCTGAATGCATCTTTGGGTTTGAAATGAGTCTCTTGTAGACAGCAAATGGATGGGTCATTTCTTTTTATCCAATCTGCAACCCTGTGGCGTGTTATGGGATGGTTCAAACCATTTACATTAAGACTGATTACTGAGAGATATGATTTTAATGTTGCCATGTTGCCAGTAAAGTCTTTGTTTGTATTGGCTGTGACTTTCTGTTCTGTATCACTCTTGGGGCCTTTTTACTTTTATACAACCCCCCGTAATATCTCCTGTAGGGCTGGTTTCGTGGTTACAAAATTGGTTAGTGACTGGCGATTCTGAAATGTCTTTATTTCTCCATCAATTCTGAATGACAGCCTTGCTGGATAAAGGATCCTTGGCTGCATGTTTTTCTCTGAAAGAGCTTTAAATATGCTCCCCCAACCCTTTCTCTCATTCCAGGTCTGTGTAGACAGGTCTGACGTAATTCTGATGCTTTTGCCTTGGTACGTGAGAAATTTCTTTGCCCTGGCCGCTTTCAATACTGTATCCTTGCATCTAATATTTGCGAATTTCAATATGACATGACGTGGCGTAGGTTTGTCATGGTTGAGCTTGGGAGGGGTCCTCTCTGCCTCTTGGACACGAATGTTTGTTTCCCTTGCTAGATTAGGGAAGTTTTCAGCTACAATTTGTTCAAATATCTCTTCTAGACCTCTGTTTTTCTCCACCCCCTCGGGGATGCCGATGATTCTAACATTGGATCGTTTCATTGAGTCAGTAATCTCCCGTAACCTACATTCGTGGGCGTGGATTTTTTTAAGACCATCTTCTATTTTCATTTTTTCCTCTATTAACCCATCCTCCAATTCACTAACCCGTTCCTCTGCTTCTGCGACCCTGGCCGTCAGAGCCTCTAGTTTTGCCTGCATTTGGCTCATAGAATTTTTAATTTCTGTCAGATTCGCTCTCATTTCTGTCCTTAGGGATTCTATATTCTCAGTAACCTTTTCGTTAATAGTTTTTTCAATTCTACTCATCATTTTGACCATCGTTACTCTGAATTCCATTTCTGATAATTTGGTTACATCCATATCCATTATTTCTGTGGCAGAGGCCACAGACTCACTGTCTTTTCTTTGCTGGGGGGGGCTTCTCCTTCTTGTCATTCTGATGAAGAGAGGTTGCGGGGTTTCCAGAGCCCAAATTATTGACTGGGTCCCAGGCCGTGCCCCTTGTTTTATAGGGATCTTAGGGATGTGGGCTTCTTCTTTAAAGATTTTATTTATTTATTTATGTGGCAGCCAACCAGCGAGAGAGGGAACAGAAGCAGGGGAGTGGGAGAGGAAGAAGCAGGCTCCCAGCGGAGGAGCCCGATGAGGGACTCCTTTCCGGAACGCCAGGATCACGCCCTAAGCCGAAGGCAGGCGCTCAATGACTGCGCCACCCAGGCGCCCGGGTTGTGGGCTTCTTGATTTTTCAGCCTGCCTTCTGGGGGAGGGGCCTGCCGCGCCGATACTCAGGCAGCCCTGTTTGGGTAGAGTCTCGGCGTCCCCTGCGAGGGGGGATGGGGTTGGGCACTCCCTGAGCCGGTATTTCCAGGCTTTTGTTCTCTGGCGGCTTTCCCTGGCGGTTTGCTGTGCCTCTTCTGAGAGTCAGAGCAGCAGCGGCCGAATTTCAGCCTCTGTCACAGATCAGAGGGATTGCGGCCCGTTCTCTACTAATGTTCTGGCCACTTTAACTCTGTTTCTGTTGGTGCTGCTCAACCCTGCAGCGTCCCGGGATGTGCGCCCCACACCCGGCGTCCCAGCCCTCACTTCCAGGGCCGGCGCGTCTCTGTCCTTTGTGTTTCTAATGCCGCCAGCCGCCAGCCGCCCCTCGCGCGTTCCTGGATCTCCCGGTCTCAGTCTGGATCCAGTGAGCGCACCGGGATTCCGGTGTTCCGCGAGATGCCTGGTGGCGCGCGCACCCGGCTCACGGTCTCAGTCTGCTGTTTTGCGGGTTCGACCACGAGCCCCGCCCGCTTCCCGTGCAAGTGGTTACCGCTTCCCGGCGCCAGAACGCGGCGGCTCCCTCCCCCTTCCGTTTATCTTCCGATATCAGTGCACGGTTTCATGGCTCCCCGCTTCGTACCTCAATACTCAGCGCTGGAGATGTTCATTTGTAGAGATCCAGATGCGTCTTCCTGCGTCTCAGGCTGGTTCCGTGGTTGTTTAGGCTGGTCTGGTACCGATGCAGCTCGACTCGGAGGACCGGCTGAAAACGGTGTCTCCTACTGCTCCGCCATCTTAACTCCTCCCTCTATACTTGTCTTTAAAACTGGCACGATTTCCGAAGAAGGAACTTCTGAGACCCTTGCGTTTGGTATAAGACGTCGTGTGCCATTTGCTCCCCTCCTTCCTTCTCTTCTTCCTCCACCTTCCGTTGTCTGACCCTGACCAACTCACTCATTCTCTGGGGCCCGTTTTCTAACCATGTGGGCGAGGTCTGATGCCACTGCTCAAATCCTATAGCTCTGGTTTCCACAATGGCTACTTCTGAATGACACAGACGACTCAGTTATCCATTGTTTCTAGAATTACGTGACCTCTGCGCTCGGAACTGTCACGGGGGCACTGGGATTTATCTGGAAAACGTGGTGTGTCAAGTGTAGGCTCTTCATTAAGCAAGTGGCGAGGGTCACAGAGGCAAAATCTGTTCGCTCCTATCGCCTTCGATTCAAGAGTCTTCTAGGTAGGCGCAAGCAGATAAAACCTTATCGTTCCCCGTTTGGGTGCTTGAGCAGCGTAAGTATCCGGCTTGCTAACCACACACCTCGACACCTCGGCTGAGCACTGAGCCGCGGGGCCCACGTGAGGCTCTGTGGCTTCCCGCGAGCAGCGGCGCGGCGGCCATGTGTGTAGTCATTTAGGATCTCTTTTCCATGGTCTAAAATATTAATTTCTATAATAACAGGGATCTTGCCTCTTTGTTTACTGTTAGAACCCAGCACATGGAACAGTGCCTGGCACAGAGTCAGTTGCACATAAATATCTGTTGAATGATGCCATTTTCAATGACATGGAAGGAGCTAGAGAGTATTATGTTAAGTGAAAAAAGTCAGAGAAAGAAAAATACCATATTAGATATCACTCATGTGGAATTTAAGAAACAAAACAAATGAGCAAAGGGAAGAAAGAGAGAAAGGCAAACCAAGAAACACTCTACTATAGAGAACAAACTGATGATTACCACAGAGGAGGTTGGTGGGGGGGTTGGGTTAAATAGGGGAAAGGGATTAAGGAGTGTACTTGTGATGAATAGTGACTGATGTATGGAAGTGTTGAATCACTATATTGTACACCTAAAACTAATATTACACTGTATGTTAACTGAGGGGGAATTTAAATAAAAACTAAAAAAAAAAAATTGTTGGATAAATGAGTGATAAAATGCTTGAGTTAGGACAAATCTGACCAAAAGGAAAGGACACTGCAAAAGCAGTCACAGGATTTTCTAAATTAGCTTCAGATGCTTATCTTAGTTTCTAACCACTCCAAGAGGTGTTTCTGAGCCTGAGTGTCATGAGAAGCACGGTAACCAGCCACCTGGTTGATAGACCCAAATACATGCTTTTCCCTGACAACATATTAGACTCATTCTATTCCCTGCCCAAATATTATCTAAATTGTCCATTGACATCCTGGCCAAAGAACCTCAAAGCCTTAATTTCCAGTTTCAGCAGAATAAATTGTGCTTACCTGTGTTTCCTCACCTGTCTACCCTACATTATGTCTCTCTGGCTCTGGCTTTCTCCTCACGAGTTCTCATAACAACTTTTACCAGCACCCCTAAATCCTTTAGACTCTTGGCAGTTGTCCCAATAAGACCTAAACTAGACAATTTAAAAATATTACAATTTATGTCATAACACATTTAAGATTGCTACCTTCAACTGGGTCTGGCATTTTGTATAGGAAGAGCCTAACGTTGATGATCTGTTTGAAAAGGGAGACTAGGGGACTTCCTTTGACTTTGTATTTGCATGATCGCATTCTGTTGTTATTTAGGGTGCATATTACAGATTCAGGAAAATAGCAAGTTTCTGAAGATACTTTGAGTCACATTAACCTTAGGATTGAGAGACAGATCATAGTACCTACCTATTATTATTGCCATTATTACTTGAACTTTTTATGGATACTTGATAGATAGTCCGAAAGGCTAAACGTTATTCCCACCCAAGCTACCACTTGGATATACTACTCTAAATTCTCCGAATCTTTGATTCTCTTAGGTTCTCCTCTCCCAAGATCGAGTTAACATTTATTCAGCAAATATTTATCTATTATGTGCCAGCCAATGAAACAAATAATGAAGACATCAGGCATAAATATGCTCACATCCCATTTCTTCTACTTCTGAACTTATCTATTTCTTCACTATATAGTTTATACCACTACCACCTAAGAGCAGATATTCTTACTCCACAAGACAAATCTCTCCACATGCTGTTTGATCTTACTCATTATCTTGGTTAAAAAAACTTTTCCCATCTGTGTTGTATTTTTAATCTTTCCTTTTTTATTAATTACTTCTCCTTGGTCTTACGGAGATGATCGAGTTGTAAATATTGTACAGAAGATCTCCTGTTGCCAATTTTTTTATCACCAATTTACTTCTCAACTCACCATAATTTGAGAAATTATTATTGAAAAGATCATTAATAACTGCGGCCCTAATTGTACTTGACCTTTCTGTATAAAATAATGATTTGCTTAGTCCTTCTTTAGAAATGTTATGTTCTTTGACTTAAATATTATCATTCATTTATATATAATACTGACTCTGTTATAGAACAGCAACTGTTGCTAGTTCCTGGTAAAATAATGATGACCTAGTTAGTGTATCAGATAACTAAACGATAAAGGGGAGGGATCAAAAATAATTACAGTCAGTGTGAAAAATGCTTCCATTAAGGTACATAGAAAGTGCTGCAGGAGCAGAGGAAGAAGCTGACCCTTTGTGCTAGTCAGGGATGGGGATTCTAGACAGCATTCCCTAAGAAGGCACTTCTGAGCTGAGTCTTCATAGTACCAGCTTGCAGGGCCATGAAGAGGGTAGAGGAGGGTTCAAGTTTAGAGATGGAGCAGATGCTATAGCACAGAGGTATGAAAGCAGGCTGAACTCAAGGATTGTTAGCTGGGGATCCCCTTCAGATATAACTGCAGAGGGAGTAGGGGTCAGAACATAGTACAGCATTCTAGGACACATGGAGCAGGCGGAAGCTACAGAGTGCCATGATCAGATCTGCATTACAGCTATATCACTGTGCCTATAGGGTAAAAAAATAAAAAAAATAAAAAATAATTGAGTGTGGTTACAGGAAAGAAGAAGAAAGCATGTGACTAGTATAGAGACAGGAAAACAGTCAAAATAGGCAACATGGAAACCAGTAATGCCCCACTATGGTTTTGCAGCTGGGATAATTTTAAAAGAACAGGACCAAGAAGAGCCTATAAATGGCTTTAACTAATCCCAGGTTTCCTTTGAAGCTTCTATGCTGGCTTTTCCCTTCCTATAAAGCTTTTCCCTCCCTGCTTTGACCACTGTTCTCCAAACAGATCTTGCCTTCCTCTAAATTTGGCCTATATTCCCTTTGAAGTGTCCTTACATCTCTTACACTCCAAGAAGAATTCTCCTTTTCTAGCTTAGAGTTAACCACCTCTGGAGAGGTTTTCGTAGTTTTAACATTCATCACTTTGCAGAACATTCTACGTTCAGTGTATTTATGTGTGTTCCAGCTGATTATAAGGGTTTTTTTTTTTTTTTGTCTCCAAACCATGATCCCCTAGGATAGCTCCTAAAATACTGTAGTGCCATAATAAATGTTTTTTTCCCACAATAAATGTTTCTTGAATTGAATCTCAGTTATTTTGAATAAGAGGTTATTGTATTGGTAAACATCTTAGGGAAAATAAAAAAATAAAAACTTTGGAAATAATTGAAGTAAAAGACAAAGGGAAATACCATATAGGTTACAGTTATATAGCTAATGTTATAAATTACTGGGAAATCAGAAGGCAGGTGTTTCAGCCAACCATAATTTGACTAGCCTTTAAAAAAATTTAAAATTTTTCTATAGTCTAGATGGTGACATTACTCAGTCTTTAAATGGCAGACTAAGTCACCAGGGGGATTGAGAATTGCACTTTGTCTATCATAAAAGCCTTAGAAGGAAATCTGCAATTAGTAGCATGGATGCCTCAGTCACGTAATATAAAAACTTAGAATGATTTATAGGCTGACAATTGGACTTTAATAATCTCTGGAGCTTTCAGAAATGCACATTCAATCAGGTCTTCTGCTTCTAGTGAGATGATAAACACCAAGCCAGAGTAGTTAGACAAATGACTGAGAGGCCCAGGAAATCATTACTTTGCAGTTAAAAATCAATCAGTCCTTGCCTATTCTTCATGGGCATGCTAAATAGAGAAGACCAGCTACATACCTCTATATACCCCTGTATGTCTCTGTATACTCCTCAACCACACAGCCTATAGTTCCTACTCTTGATCTATTATCTATCAGTATTTCCTTTAGCATATTTAAAGAAAACAATCTGCTAACATATTTTTTTAAAGATTTTTTTTTTTATTTATTCGACAGAGATAGAGACAGGCAGCGAGAGAGGGAACACAAGCAGGGGGAGTGGGAGAGGAAGAAGCAGGCTTCCAGCGGAGGAGCCTGATGTGGAACTGCTAATATATTTTGAATTCAATATTTAACAACCAGAACAGAACTATCCCAATTGTTACAATTACTTATGTAGAAAATTCATTAGTGGTAAAGCCTTTAAATGTCCAAGATACCAAACTTGAGAAATGGGTTGCTTGTTCCAACATTTAAATTCCATCCCTAGTGCCTAAGCACTGCGTACCCAGATGTGTTAGCTGTCACTGCATATTAGGGTGTGCAGCAACCTTATTCTGGGTCTTGATTGTTCCTTGAATAGAAGCAGGTTTGCAGAGATAAATAATTGTCATGTTCATCAGTATGTCTGGCACATGTGATAAGAAAATTAACAGACAGGTATTAGTGATTAAATTGTTTTTAATTGCTTTCTGAGAAACTTGTGGCATTTTCTTGAAAATACAGCAAACTCAAGGAAAATACTAACGAAAAATACATCTGAGTAGGTAGAGTTACCTGTGTTAGGTAGAAATAAAGCTACCTGAGAACACCTACTCTCTAAAGTTCTACTTGACTTATTACTCAGAACCACTGATGGAAACAGTTTTTCCTTCAGAGTAAATGACTTCACAAATGAAGACTAAGTGCCATATGCTGGCAGGAAAATGAATTAACATACATGTGTTTCATTGTGAGCCATTTGTCAAGTTGTCCAAGTGAAGTTTATGAAGACATCCCTAGAAATCGTCAAATTATTATAAGCTTTATACAGATAAATGGACCAAAGATGGGTAGCAGCTGAAGAAGAGAACCAGAAAGGAAGACATTGGGTGTTAGAACATAAACCATCAACCCATTATCACCATCTTCCCACAACACATTACCTCTTTTCAAGAAATCTTGCTAGCTAACAAGCAAAACCACCAACTACTTCCCTTCATATGTTAAAGACTAGTGATTACCATCTAGTAACTTCTTTTGCCTTCAAGTCTCATTTGGATTTTTATTTTAACAAAGTTTTATATCCAAGATTATATTGAAGAATAAAAATGCTTATTGTGAATTTCCTTATACTTGATTGTCCTGGGGAATCACTTAATATAAATTAATGGGAAAATTGAGTATACATAGTTTTAATATGTTTTCTAACCTGAGAAAGAAAATAGAAAAGAAAGTCAAAGTTTTATTGGAAACAGATTAGTATTGCAGAAACTAAGGCTGTTAAAAGAATTTGAATTATCCTAATCACTTGTGTGGAAGAAAATGGTGATTCCTCTACTGAATCAGATCTACCAGAAAGAATAATGTATTAACTGGAGGCAGCCTGCATGGTTTTCTTTCCTTTATTTTGTACAAAAAAAAAAAAAAAAAAATTCCCCTAAAAAATGATTCCTTTAATTTCACACCCAAATTGAAGTAGATAGAATAACGCTCTAGAGAAAACCTGGAATTTTCCTTAAAAACTATTGAATTCCAGTTTGATTCTTTGCAGAGTACAGAACTATACAACATTTTAAGAGGGAAATGAAGACCTTCTGAAAAAAGTTGTAATCTCTTTTCAGCTCTAATTTTTTTCCACATTTCTTCAGATATGATTTCTAAGAATCCAAATTATAGATAAAACTCAAAATACACATGTATTTCTCTCTGAAGCTTATTTACCCCAGTGGAATCCATGAATTTGCTTAGAGCACTAAGAATGTCGTTGAACCGTTCTTTACCTCAGCACCATGGAGGAAGTTTCTGAGGAATGTAGTTTAGGATCTCTGCAAGGTAGTGGGTTTAACTCAACCTATGAGGTAGCTGAATAGTTCATCTGGGATATTTAGCCTTTGATAGTCCTTACAGGACTTCTCTGGTGCCCAGAAAACCAATGCGTGTTCTACAATGTCTCTTTTTTTCTCAAGACCTTTCTCGTAGCACATATAATGTCACTTTTAGAGGGGTAATAAACTAACAGGAACCCCAAGAATAGATTATTTAAACTTTTACATAGAGAAAATTATAGACCTTGGATTTAAGTGTTCATTCACAGTAAAAATTAGCAACTGTCAGCACTTTAATGTTTCAATATGTTAATTGAGAAACAACTCGTAAGAGATCTTGGAATTTAAAGTGACCAGAACTTGTCTAAGAGGGCAATGTTTCTACCCTATAGTGAAATAAAATCCAGGGATCTGGAAAAATATGGGAAACTCTCTGGGACTTTCAGTGCTATTTGCATAGATAGTGAGGTAATATGCATTTATTGTTTGGTGCTTTGGGTCAGGTTGCTGTATGGATGAGGATTCAGTATAAGATATGTATGATCTTTGTTAGGATTTGATGAGAAAGGAAAATATTTAAGAAAGCTTGGGTTAAGTTAGCTGATGCAGGTGTATGTGTGATGGAAATAGGAGCATGATGCTGACATGTTTCTAAAGGCAGAATGCAGCGTACTTCCCCGGCTGTCCAGTACTTAGTGAACATCACCTCTTTGTGGGGAATGGCCCACTGTAGGAGTCATTCATATCTGGGGTAAAACTCAGACACTTTTTTTTTCTAGGTTGTTTTGCAGTTAACACATAGGAAAACTACCCAGGTGACACCAGTTAGAACTGGAGATTGCAGTTTAGAAGAAAATGATATGAACTAGGAGGCTATGCATAAAATCCTTCCTGGTGAAGATGATGGAGGGTGGGAAAGAGATAAGGAGCTTTCAGAAGCAGTTCCAGTCAGTGTCTACTGGACAGTTCCTTTCCCAGAAACGACTATATGAGCTGCAGATCTTGTGCCTGGAGGCAATGGCACTGTGGTTTGCATGGGCAATCATAATGGTGAATTTGTGAATCGCTCATGGCTCCGTAGCCTCCAAACCTGATTCTCTGGTTCCCCCGGATTTCCTATAAGCTGTCTAGTATGTTTGCATTTCTTTTGACTTAAATGAGCTCAGAGGTGTTCTCTTGATGACAACGAAGGAATTTAACTGATGCTGTGTCTCTATCAATAAAGGATTGTTTCGTATCACCTTCATTAGAGCTCCGTGAACGTAGCCTCTCACAAATGGAAGGCATTTTCACTGTCCCCTGGTTTAGACCCACTCCTACCATATTAATTTTACTTATTTATTTGAAGACAGAAAACTGAAGTTCAGAAAGCCTAGGCACAAGGGTAGTATGCAAAACAGAACTGGATTTGAAGTAAAAAGAACAGAGTCCAAACCTGGTGATGGGAGGTAAGTTGCCTACCTCCCTCAGCCTTAAACTTCTCCAAATAGAGATAGCATTGTTAGATTTAACAAATGACAATACAGCATGCCCCATGCTTGGGACATACTTATACTCAATAATTTTTTGTTGTTTTTATGAAATTCATATTTAACGGAACAACCTGTATTTTATCTGGCAAAGAGAGATAAAATGTGTGAAAAGGCAAAGATAATGAATGTGAGTGTATTTTTATACCACAAAACACAATGTAATTGTTAAGCTTATTATTGCCTGAGGTCAAACACCTACTTAGTAGCATAGCAATTTTTAATTACCCTTCTTTAAGGTTCAAAGAGCTTTAAATAACTTACAGGGGTCACAGATACTTAGCAACAATAAAATATTTGTTGAATGAATTAATGATTATTCTGAACTTCTAGTTTATTGTATATAACTTAGTGTGCTTATAAGAAAGGTTGAAGTGAAAATCCACTCTGCTTTTAATTGATGTTACCCTGAGTATCTTTCTTAGAAACATTTGTCTCTGTCACTGAAAACAGTTTTAGATAGTAAGTTCTGGAATGCATCCCCAAATTTGAAAAAAGGTAATTCTACAGACCATAGGCCAAATAGTCAAACTTTGGGGTAGACAAATCTTTTTTTAATCTTTTCTTGGTCATTATCACAGATCTTAGAAAAAGCCACAGGAAGGACAAGGTCATGGGCAGAACAGGTTTTATGTATCATCCAAACCTGCTGAGAAATATTTTTCTTAAGACATAACAAATTAGTAACCACGATTTAGCAATGTCTTGCAAAATCTGCATGCATGAGTTATTTGCATTTCTGAAGACCGGCAGAAAGAAACAAAAGTAAATAAAAATATGAAGTGTCAGCTCAATTGGAGAAAGAAAAATGCAGATAGTCCCCTCCAAACACTCGACATTCTCGCTGCCAACCCACCTCTGTTTATTGAGGTACATGATCCCCATTACATATTTGATGGACTGTGAACTGGGGATGTCATTAAATTCTACCTATTTTTAGGAAAAAGCAGTCCTCTTTAAGTCAACAAAAATGCATTTGCAATATTGTGGACTTTGCTTTGAAACCTAGAAGGGCAGAGGGAGGGAAGAAAAAATGACAGTGCTTCGTCTATGGTGAAAGTGTTGCTTGATTCATGTAAACAAGTTTGACGATGACAAATACACTTTGTTGTGAAATACAAGCCAGTGAAACACCAGCCAGTGTTGTTCAAAATTTAAAGAGTAAACATTTTATTAAGGAATTGCTATTGCTACCCAAAACAAAAGGACACAAGGTTGTTTAAGGGCGAGGGTGTGTGTGTGTGTGTGTGTGTGTGTGTGCGCGTGTGAGAGAGAGAGAGAGAGAGAATTTGGAAAGACATCACTATTCTCTTTTTCTGTCATGTATGATCTATTGAAGGTGGGAGGGGATTGGAACAATCTGTAGCAATCTCTGAGCAGTCTTGGATTTTTTCCATAGCTCGTCTTTACAGGAAGTCTTATAGCCCTGACTGAGACCTAGAAAGCATGTAATTGTGGTTGTCATAACAAAGCCCTGAAGGAAAGAGCAAGTCTATGAGCCTGCCTGGCTTTTGACACGGTAGCCGACTCTTTCTATCCTGTATTCACAGACTTGCTCCATCTCCTAAAGAGAGTGTGGACTTTGATGAGCAAAGTCTGTATTTGCCTTCACTGCTGACAGGTATTTAAGCTGTCATTTTTCAACTCTTCGTTTTGGTTACATCTTCACTTTAGCAAAGTTATTACCAACCAATGAACAACTCAGAATGAATATTAGAGAAGCATTTTAGTTTTAAATACATGCAAACATCTATTTTAAAACAGGCTGTAGGCACTGACTATAGACACAGATATAGGCATACAGATACAGAGATAGAGGTAGATATAAACAGATCTTGTTATATGTAGACACACAGACACGTAGGTAGATACACGTATAGAGACAGGTAGGGACTGATGACAATTACAAAAGGTATGCAACGACTGTTGGTCATCAACACCAAACATAGAAAAAAAGACAACAGATAGGTATGGATCTCTTACAGGAACATAAAATCCTGTGGCAGACCTGTCTCCAAAATAGGAAGCCCAGGACAGCCAATGTGGTGTTTAATTAGTTATTATTTTTATTTGGACCATTCTGTAAGTTTAGGTCAGTATCTGGAAGCTTGGTCTGAGCTAACAAGTTCTCCTCCGGTTTCCTTTCTTACTATTGAACAATATTTCTAAAGTGTGATTTGAAGACCCATGGGGGGCTTTGAAACTTTCAGGGGGCCTATGAAGTCTTCCCTTTCCCAACTACTATCGTGAATCCAAACTCTTTCGTATATGTTAATCAAAATAACAAACCAAGAGCCAAAGCAGATAAGAGGATTGAGCTCTTTTAAAGCCAAATCTTAAAGAGAGTTGCAAAAATTTAAACACCGAAATTTTCCTCATGTTTTTGTTTTGGAAAGTGTACTTACTTTTCATAAACCATGTTATTTGTATTTATGTGAAATATATTTGTTAATTGTACATCAGTAATATATACATTGTACTTTCTGAATTTTAATTGCTAAGTAATGATATACATAGCTCACATAAACAAAAGATTTGTGGGCTCCTCAATAATTTTTAAGAGGTCCTAAGACCACAGAGTTTGGAAATTGCTTATTTAGAATGTTGTCCTTGAATAGCAAAGACGATCTGTGAAAAGAATAAACTTAACTTTCAGCCTTTGGGCTGAACACTGTCTTTCCACTTGATAATATGCATTCATATATTTTGACGTATGTACATTTAATGAAGTTGACCTTTATATGGGCCTAAACTCATTAGTTTCCCAAGAGTCCTATCAGATATTTCCTCCTTTCTTTTAACTGGCATTATTACCTCTCGTTTATTTTTAGCTCCGTGGCCCCACCAAGATTTGAGTTTGTAAACACCCTGAGAGAGTGCTACCCTCCCCACTCTCCTAAATGTTTCCTAAATCATTTTGGGATACAAAGCCTTTCGTTTAATGATCTAATTAAGATATGGGGTCAGGGGGGGCTAAAATCAAATGATGGATACCAGAAACATGAACACATGGAGGAAAAATAAGATCCTTGTGTCAGTAGAATTGAATAGTAATAACCATTCTTTTACTTTCATAATCACTTTACTTTTCTAGTGAATTTTGGACATGCAGTTCAGGAGAGCAGAGCTATAAAGAAGTTATGCTTAATGCTGCTGAAAATTTCCAATCTTTTTCACAGTAGGTCTTTTTCTCACAGTAGTTTTTTTTCCTTGTCAATCGCATTAGATACAAACTTGTGAACTAAGATGATAACTGTATAGAAACTAAATTAAGGGCTTCTAATAGAGGAAAACCATAGGATTCAGAATCATGAGATGTTCATTTGGTCTTCTAAAGCATGTGAAAACATGGATAAATTATTCAATTTTCCTTAGCTAATTGTCTTGTAAAACAAAGAGTATTGGGCTAAGATGTTTTCTTCCAGCTTTATGATTCCATAAGCCTAGGAGAATGCATCAGCTTTCTCAATAGTAAGCATAACTCTTAGTGTTCAGAATTGGTTCATGTTTTCTGGAAATTTAGGCTATATTTGGAAATTGCTATAGAAGTAACAAATTATTATCATTTCACATGTGCAAACCTATTACAGTATCATTAAATCATGGATGTCTTCAATAAACCAACCAAGGAGTCCAGCAACACTTCATTTGTCCCATATTGTTAGGGAATGAAGTATTTCACATGCGTGCATTTTCAATGATAGACACAGAACCCTTTAAGGACAAAAATCCATTTTTAGCACTTTTTATGAAAATATTTCTCAAAACCATGTTTTATATTCTTAAAGTAGGAGTTACAAAGATATGTAAAATCCTTTTTCAGATTCAGGTCTGCTGAGAGCTCTTGACTGCCCAAGAGTCTTTTGCACATCCAGGAGAATCTTCATAAGCACTTTGTACTCTGATTTATAATCAATGAATTGGGCTTGTTGATTCAGTAAACAATTGTTTAATCATTAAAACATGATAATGTAGGTAAAGAATCAATTTCTCTTCAATATTTAAACTCTGATTATTAAATTAACTAATTAGACTATACTAAAAATCATTAGTCAGTCAGATTCTCTTTAATTCTAGAAACCAACTGACAAAATTATCAATTAAAATTAATTATGAATATTTAAATATATTTCATAAAGTTAATAGATTAGTCTTATAAAACTAGTAAACCACATTCTTTTAAGTATCTCAAGTACCTGAGAAGAAAACACACATAAATATGCATAGCAATTTTTAAAGCATATGCAAATCTTAGAACAAAAACACCATTGCCATTAGATTTATTTATGTGTGTGTGTGGATGAGTGTGTGCATGTAACCTGGGTGTTACAGTAATTATGGCAGAAAAAATCCCTAATTATGGCAAAATAATTTAGCTTTTACGTGGAATTTTGAGACGATGACTCTTCATTGGGCCTTTCCAGTGTCAATCACATAAGTTTCTACTTCTTGAAATACATTTTTAGATTTCATCACAGTTACATGGCACAGGGTCCTATCATTTATATATAACGCTGTCCTAATGTCTAACAAGCTTATTTAAAACTTTTATGTTGCATTATGTAACTATGATGATAGATATAGGTATTGACCAAATAGTGAACAGTATGTACGTATCATTGAATCACACAGCATTCCACATTTTCTGTATGTTTTCTTGGAAACTTTAACCTGCCCTTTCTTTTGTACAGAAAATATTATTAATCACTTTGATAGTTTTTTTTAAGCTAAGATAACTAAGTGTATGTTCAAATTGTCTGATGTTGGCCAGTGGGTGTCCATTTATTTTACTTTCTTTTCCACTTTCTCCCTTCTCCAAACATCTATTAGATTCTACTTGCCTTACATTATTATAATTATAAGATACTCCAGGATCATCTTGATTTCTCTTTTTATCAGGATATGGAAACAACTACTCTCTAAGGATCCCTGATTTCTTTTAGTAGAAAATAGAATTAAAGACCAAATTTGTGTATGAGTGTATGCATGAATGCTGGTGCTACAAAAACAATGTGCTGGGGGTAAATTCAATGATAGAGTTGGAAAAACTGTCCTTTTACATCATGATTTCATATTGATACTTAAAATTTAATTTTAAATATATTAAGTTCTTGATACAACATGCAATGTATACCAAGACCACATTTATATTTTTAACTTTACTTTTCTAGAGCATATGTTGATTTGAACCCATATTTGACCTACATTATCCCCTCTGCAATATTAAAATTTTTGCATCTTGTAACTCTTACTTGGATATCATATTCTTGTCAAAGTGCTACTTTGCTCCTCTGTGATTCTACAAAATTGTAAGGTTCTATTGGTGCAGGAGATCTTTTTGTTCTTAACTGAAGTGGTCCATGCCTTCCCTGCTTTTCAGTTGATGTTTCTCTGATATTTTCTGGGCTTATTTTCACCGTGTGTTCAATCTTACTGCTCTTCTGAGTCAGTTCTAACCAAATGGTATCTAGGGAGGTCTGACACTCATCAAGTGGTCATAGACATGGGGTGGAATGGGTTTATGGTGAACCACGGGAACCTGACCTGCTCTGCTTGTGGATAAGACCACACATTTCAACTTCTTGATAAATTCCTTTTCCCCAAATTCTAGTTCCTGACTGCAGCTGAAAAGCTGATTTGACCTTCATCACTGCGCTATGCAGGTTTTCTGGATCTTGTCAGATATAAGCGAACATTGCTCTGCTAAATAGGAAAAAGCTTAAAACAGACAAGGTTGGGCACAGGATGAAAAATCTACTAAATCAGAGTTACTCAGTTCATGACACCTGCCTTCTTGAATTTGTTTTCTTGGGGTTTTGTGATGCTGTTTTCCTCTGACTACCATTTTGGCCCAAGGTGGTAAGATCCTTTTTTTATATTATGGTCCTTAGTTCTCTTTAGCATGATGAAGATAGGCTGAAACTATCAAAATGATATTGCAAGTACTCGGGGACTCTCAAATAGATGTAAATACAGAACTGATAAAGACTGTTTGCCATCATTCAGTTAGCAGATTAGATACTAGAATCCCCCTAATTAGTTTGTTTTCTAGAGGCACAGACCTTGTGGCTTTCAAGAGATGGAACTTCTGCTTCCCACTTACAATACCACTTTTCCAGATATGTTGGCCCATCTGAAATTTGTTGTCCATACAGCTGAAGTCCTGCATCTCAGGTCCAGTTTCAGATTCGGGAAGATATACCTGATTGTGCTGATTAAATCCTAATGATCTTCCTCCTCAGAGAAGGGCCCCTATCTTTTGTCCAAAGCAGTGATGCTTCATCCTAAACTATTTGCAATGATATAACAAAATTTTGTGCTGTATTTTAACCCTCGCTCCCTCATAACCCAGTTTATACATAGTATTAGGGAGGGAGTCTCTTCCCTCATAGAAGAATCTTCTCTCTTCTGGAGAAAGTAACACTGGATCCTGCTCACTGTACCCAAACTGATATTTGGGGTCCTAATATATATGTTTCTTCTTAAGATCACACCTGAATACTTTCCATTTAGAATCCCGTTGTAAGGCCAAGTGTGTCATTTTAGATTCTCATGGAACCCAGCTCCCACTCTTCATATTTCTTCAGGCAGACTCATAAACTGGATCACGTAGCTGCCCTTAGTGGGATCATCTTTTGAGAATGGTCTTGTATCTCTAACCAAGTGCTTCTCAACCACTTTCACTTCTTAACGCATAGAGAAAATGATAATGTCTGCATTATACATCGGCTTCCAGGCCCCATCAAGCAACACCAATGACTAGGTATACCCATAACTCTAAGCCAGGTCACACTCATTGAGAAAATCTGCTCTATTCTTTTTTCCTGCCAATTCGGATATAAAATCTAAGTAAACCAAATAAAGTTCTGGATGAAGACTTAAAGCACTTTTTTTTTGTTTGTTTGTTTTTAACAAGGGATGCACATGTGCTTTTATCCAGTGCTTTTCTAAATGTGATTCATGAACCATTTCCTGCCGGAAAACTGTTGTTAGGAGAACACAAAATAATAATGTAAACAAATGGTCCCTAAGTGTGTTCTTAAATCCAGTAGATGTTTTTGAGAGACGGATGGTAGGAATACATTCTCAATAATGAAAGCTCTGTCTTGATTTATGTTCTGACACAAGCTCTGACCAGCAAGAACACCCGATGAAGAACAAAACTGTGGGAACCTAAGAATTCCCTCCACTTGTGTGGTACCGAGGGCTGGAGTTAACCACATTAATGTACAACATCCAGTCCCCCTACTCTGTACTGGTTTCAGGTGCTTGCATGACCCTGCAGGAAGGAAAAGAATAGCAAGAGGCAAAACAAAAAACAAAAACTGACTCTCCATTATGACTCGGTGAGTGTTAATTCTGAGGAGGATGGCAGGCAGTTCAATGAAGCACTTGTTTCCTGCTCACCTGGTGAGGGTCTGGTCAGGAAGGCATAAGGTACACAGGCTTCAGTTCTAGGTGTTACCATCTTGTAGATTATATGCGGACAGAACCTTCAACCAGCCAGCAATTGCTCAAGTCTGTTGTTTTCCTGATATTCACCTCTGTCTCCTATCAAGTTGACAGTGCCTCAGTCACCTGGAAGACTTTTTAAACTATAGATTGCTAGGTTCTATCTCCAGAGATCTTAGAATCATTAGGTCTCAAATGGAGCCTGAGTTGTATGAAGTTACTAGGTGATGATATTTCTATTGGTCCAAGAGCCACACAGGGAACCACAAAGAAAGATTCCTATTTATATTGAGATCACAGTGGAGCCATCGCTGGGGGTTTCCAGCTGTCTTTCAGATTTTGATTGAAAAAGATTTACTCAGAATACCTGAACAGAAGAAATAAAAAGGAACAATGAATGAGGCTATTTGAAAATACAAGTGTCTTCATTTACATTGCGGAGATAATTCAGATTCTTTTCTGATAGCCTCTTTTGTGTTTGTTCAAGGCTCCTAGACAATTGGAGCTTTTCTCATTCCTTTGACCCATTATCCACAGGGCTGCTACCAGAAAATGCATCAACTCCAATGGTCCATTACAGTGACTCACATTTAATCAATTTTATTTAGAAACTAGCAATGCTTTTGAAACTTTAGGGAAAGGATATCTAGAAAAAGAGACCTGTACTATCTTTTCTATTAAGTTGCTACTTGAAAATGAGCCGTCTCTGTTTTTTAAGTCAGTAAATATGACTGTTCAAGGACCGAAACATCATTACAAGCTTTTGTTTTGGTAAGAATGTTGAAAATTGTTTTTTTCATTGATAGGCTTTCTTCAGCACCCGTGTTCTCTAGGTGAGGTTTCACAGCCACGTAATCTCTGAATCTGTGCACAGCACGCTTGCTCCTGAGATGTCTCTGAGGGGGTAGAGCTCACCCTCAGACCCCGCCCCCCCCTTCAGCATGAAGAGTACACTCAGCAAGCCCTGTTCTCCCCTGACAGTCTACAGCTCCTTTTTATTCACAGTGATACCAACATCATTGCCTTGTTCTGTTTTTTTTGTGAATACTGGGGATCCTCCAGATATGTCGTTTCCATCATCACAAGTCTGTATGATCTGCTTGCTTTGAGGTCTATGGCACTGGCCTATAATCCTGCATCACAGTCATGTTGTCATAGTGGTGAAGTGGGAAGTATAATTCCCAGTCTAAGAATCATTTGAGCTCTAGTCCATGTGTGCCTATGTCCGCCAAAAAATAAATAGCAATTTACCAGATGACTATTTGCTGCCTACAAAAAAATCAGCTATTGCCAATAAATCAATCAAACACAAGCCATCTTGATAACAGAGACTGCAAGCTCATATTAAGAGTGTGATTAAAACTTGTCTGAATTTTTAAGTAATGTTTTTGGTGGTATTACAAATAATTAAAAAGGATTTGGCAGACAGGATAAACTATCTCTGGATTATAACTTATTTTATGATGTGAGTTTTTAAAAATCTCATGGAGTTTGAGCATTTTTCTCTAAAAGCTCTCATTCTTGAGAAGCTTTGTTATTAAATAAATGAAGAGTCCAAGGGTTTCAAATCATTTGTAGTATAGATCCAAAATCCTTGCCGGAAACTGAAATCAAATGTGGGGGTTTTTAAATTTAATTTTGTAGAAGAGTTTAAGGTTCACAAGGAAACTGAGGAAGGTACAGAGCTTTCCCATAAGCCACTGCTGCCATACAAGCACAGCCTCCCCCCATTATTAGCATCCCTCCCAAATGTGTTTTTACATTCGGAATTTTTTGGATATTGTAACATAAACTGGCTATTATGTAATAGCTCTCGTGGGGTCTGGGGTAGCATCCCACAGTCAGATGTTAATATTTCCTCAACTAAAGGGATGAATAGTTCCATGAAATGTGATTTTTTTTTTTAAAAAAAAAAGCATAAATGCTCAGGTTAGGTTCTGCTTCTAAGAGTTGTGAAATACTTGGTTTCCAGAACCCTTTGGATTTTATACTTACAAATAAGGAATTGCGAATCTGCACCATGGTCATATAATGTTATTATCAATTCACTGATACTGACTGTGCTCTTGGTAGACAGTAAATTAGGAGAATCACTTCCTAATTGGTATCAAAGTGAAAGCAGATATGTCCTTTAGGGCAGAAACATGGCTTCCTGTGTCACATCATTAGCCATACCTATTAAGGAAACAGATGAGATGTAGTTTCTGTTCGTATAATCTTGAAGACTTGAGTGGACAACAAAAGGATGTAATGAAGTTCTTGGAGACCAGAAATACCCAGTAAATAGCATTTTGTTTTACTTTCATATTAACAATTTTGTTGGTACTGAAAAGTACCAAACTGGCGAGGGCTCTGCCCATATGTGTATGATCCTGTTGCTCAAATATATGGATCGAATTAGTGGTGTGCCTTAAAAAATGGTCCCTGGGCAGCAGGTCTTCCCCCAAATGGTTGTACCATTTCTTATAAAGGGGGAAGATAACTGGCTAAAAATTCAAGAGCTGCTTTAAGCATTACTTTTTTAGCCTGTTTTTATCCCCGGTGGATGAGGTTGTCTATATATAGACACGGATAAATCTCCTCGAATCCACGCACCGCTGTATGTGTATGGCCACATATGCTGCCTACTCCTGGTTTCAGAATTCTGTGATAGAAGTCCCATGGTAATACATTCGTTCATCTTATTTCTGCATGTTTTCCAGGACAGAGAAATTTGGTTGGTTTTTTGAAGTTTGTTTGTTCTGTGAAATGTAAGTAAAAAGGTATTTATCCAGATAACGTTCAATTGTGCAGAGTCCAGTACTTAGGAATTTAGGAATGGGCAACTACGAGAAAGCAGATACTAACAGACAGCTGTTGAATTGCTTAGCTGAAAAAGAGACTTCACCTTCACTTTTGTTTTTTTTTTTCTCTCCATCTTAACCACTCCTTTGTCCAAAACGAGCAAAATCCTCTGCTTTATGGAGCATAAGTAGTCATAGCTCAAAGAGGATTACTTTAAGGTTAATTACAACAATTTCCTAAAGCAGCCTAGGAAGTATTTATAAATGTACATGCATACGTGTGTGAATACACTGTTACCTAGATGATATTTCATGTAAACTTCACTTTTACTTTCTTCCTCTATAAAGATCTGTGGCTAATGGTGTCTGCAGCCAGAGGCCCCATAACATTTCATCTCCAGATACAGTTCCTACCATTAGGCCTATTAAGAGCTGCAAATGTTTTGCATCCGTGCAAACTATATCAATTGACTGGTATCATGCTTCTAGACTAAATTTCTTTGAGGATGGAAAAGACATAGCTGTTTCTGCTTTGGGTGTTCCCCTACAAAGAACGGTTTTGACTTTGTTAATGTATGTCATTTCTTGCCTAAAAACACCTGTATACTTTTCGTTTATTTTTGATTTCTTCATTCCTTAGTCTGCTTATTTCTAGGGATTTTGCTAACCTTTATTGTGTGCCTAGTATGTGGGAGATATTTTGCAATGGCAGTACATGTTCAGGAGAGCAGAGATACATTTTTTTTTTTAAATAAACTCCTTTGAATAAATATTAACTAAATTTCTCAAAGGCCTATTTTCTACAAGAAATAGCTATTCTTTATAACTAAAGAGGTAATTTTCGGAAAATTTGATGGTGGGCAAAAAGGAATAGTGCAGCTTATCCCATGGCACCCCAGTGGCAGTAATTTTCATGAGCTATTTCCCACAGCTAGCTATAGAATTCTGTGGGAAACTTCCCGGCAGTGTTCCCCACAGGTCAGGTTTCATGGCCAGAACTGCACATCAGCATTCCTTATAAGAAATGAACTTGAGGCATAAGTGATGAAGGCTATTTAAATCTAATATAGAGTTAAGGTTGAAAATTAGAACCAAGACCCTGGTTTTAAGTGAAAGTCAAACTGTAGCCTGGCAACACAGCATGGGTCAGAGTCCAAAGAGAAGGCATTACTCCAACTGAGGTTCATTCCCCAAACACAACATAGGATCAATCCAGAGAGGGACTGAGCCAATGGCTCTTCATCAAGGGGACTTGAATGCTCCAAGTCCTTGACATGCTATGTTCTTGTAGGTGTGAAACTGATTGCATAGAAAGAAGACTAGGTAAGGCAAGCACACGTAGTAGCCTGCCCTCAAATCTGGTTCTGGATCCACACTCAGCAACCAGGCTGGGGGGATAGATGCTGACCAATGCTACAGTACTATCTAGTAACCAAAAAGAAAATAAGTTCAGTTTTCATTCTGCTATTAAATTGCTGTGAGATCAAAACAAGTTGCTTCATCAACATTAGTCATAAGTTTATTTGTAAAATAAGGAGATTACAGGGGCCCCTGGGTGGCTCAGTCAGTTAAACGTCTGCCTGCAGCTCAGGTCATGATCCCAGGGTCCTGGGATCAAGCCCCCACATCGGGCTCCCAGCTTAGCAGGGAGTCTGCTTTTCCCTCTCCCTCTCCCTGTGCCCTACCCCCCTGCTCATTCTCTCTCTCTCAGATAAATAAATAAAAATCTTTTTTAAAAAATGAGATTACATGTAATTTAACCTCTTATCTAACCTAATACTGGTAGTATTTTAAGTGTTGGCCAAAATGAACATGAAAACACATTTGGTTCTTTTCCTTCATAATAAGTTGTTTCATGCTTTATTTTATAGGCTTAAATTGATGATTTTAAGAAATAAAACTATCTTCTGTGTGTTAACATTCAGGTTTGAATACCTACTATTTCATTCTGAGAAAGTCTCATATATGACTGCACCAAGGCAAACCATAATGAAATTGTTTCAAACCAGTGATAAGCAACCAGAGAAAAATGAACAAGATATACATAAAACACAGATAAGAATGACAGGCAACTTCTCAGAAATAATGCAAGCCAGAAAAGTCTGGTAAATGAAATCTTTAAAGTACTGAAAGGAAAATGTTATCAATCTAGAATTCTATACCCAACTAAATAACTTTCAAAAAGAAAGGGGCAATAAGATTTTAATGAATTTTTAGTTTTTATAATAGTTCTAGATTTAAATAAAAATTGCCACTACAGTTTAAAAAATTCCAAAACCCTACACCCAGCTTGCCTTATTAGCATCTAAATTATTGTGGTATGCTTGTCACAACTAAGGAATTGATATCTACATATTTTAAGTCCATATCTTATCCATATTTCTTTAGTTTTTACCTAATATCCTTTTTCTATTCTGTCGGTGACATTTTCTCAGGTTTTACCTTGTTTTTGATGATGTTGACAATGTTGAGTACTGGTCAGGGACTTGTTGGGTTTTTGTTTGTTTGTTTGTTTGCTTTTTCATGATCATATGGGGTACAATAGACTAAAAATTTGTGCTCCCCCACCAAATTCATATGTTGAAAGCTTATCCCCAGTGTGATGGTTTTAGAAGTGGGAATTTAGGGAGATGTTTAGGTCATGAGGATGGAGTCATCATGAATGGGATTAGTGCCCTTTTAAGAGACTCCCCAGAGAGAGTCCTCACCTATTCTCCCATGTAAGGACTCTATCAAAAGATGGCCTTTTATGAACCAGGAAGTAAACTGTCACCAGACACTGAATCTGCCAGCACCATGATCTTGGAATTTCTAGCCTCCAGAACTATGAGAAATAAATTTCTGTTGCTTATAACCAACTTAGTTAGTGGTATTTTGTTATAACCACCCAGACTAAGACATTCAGGTTTTGTGTTCTTGGGAGGAAGATAGAGTTGTTTCCCAAAGGTTATAAATTAACTGTCTTGAAACCACTATACACATGTGCTGAAATTAAACAATTAAATAAATGTTTAATGGTGGGCACCAGGTTTCTTACTATTAGAGTGGGAAGCTACAAATAAGGGAAGGAAGCTGTAATAATCCATGTGGTAGTAGCTGGAGTTGGAAATATCAGTATAAATTCATGTTTAGCTTAATATATAGTGGGTTACAAATACCCATAGAAATGTATATGAGCACTTTTCAGTAAACACACATCTATTTCCTTGCTGTGTCAGCTGAGAGGGCCTATAAGCAATGACATCCCAGGAGCAACAAGCATACCTAGTATTCAGATCTTGGTTTCTAATACCATTATCTAATGAAAGGAACCAGACCTCTTCGTTGAAATGACTGATTCTAGGATTGGGGTGGGAAATATACAAGATGAGCCTGGAGCATCTTGTGATAACAGAAAAAAAAAATGGTCAGAAAACAAAACAGAACAACACCCTTCAGGGATGAGGTTATGTCGAAATGACAGGAGCCAATATAATGAGGAACCATGGTCAAAGCTCAAACAATCTGATCAGCAAAAGAAAAATAAGAAGAAAGAAAGAAGTATTATATTGTAATTCAAAGTATAAAATATCCATGAGTCTGTGCTGATATAAATGACTGGTTATATAATTATTCTTTTGTAAAAGAGTATGTATTTCTGCAAAATAATTTCGAATAATTCTCTCATACAGAAGAATTCCAAATAACTTATGTAGATACTCTGCCCTCAAAGAGTAGAGCACACCTCCCCACTTTTAAAGTAATGGCTGAACATTGCCCATGCTTACCAATGAACATGTTATTGAAAATGAGGAATAAAATAACTTCACAGTGAAAGAATCTGACAAACGTTATCTCAGGTGATCAAGGTAAAAATCAACAGTGTTAATGATTTCACATCATATATACTTGATAGGCTATGATGAGTAGGTCCCTTTATCTCTTTTGGGAAACAACTCTATCAATTATAGAATAGTGCTTATTACAGTTTATCTTACCTTTTGAGTCTTACAGACTAATTTTTAAAGTTATTTGGGCCAGCAACCTTTTCCTTCCACTCCCTTCAGGGCGTTTCATACATTTTTTTAAATATAATTAGATTCATGTGTCATTTTTATCTACTTGAGGATTGCCTGATTTCCTAAATGATTTTTTAAAATTTGTATTCACTAAAGTTCACTTTTGTGCTATAAATTTCTGTGGGTTTAGACAAATGTATAGTGTCAGGTATCCAACATTATAATAACACACAGAAGAGTTTCACTGTCCTTAAAAAATTTCCTGCGCTTCACTTCCTCAGTACTTCCTTATGAAGTCCTAACAACCACTGATCTGTTTACATTCTCTATTTACCCAAATGTCGTATAGTTAGGACCATACACTATGTAGCCTTTTTATAGTAGCTGCTTCCAACCAGCAATATGCCCTTAAGATTTACTCAAGTCTCTTTCTGTCTGATAGCTCATTCATTTTTACTGCTGAAAAGTACAGCATTTTATAGACCTACTATAGTTTGTTTATCTATTCACCTATTGAGGAACATCTTGGTTGTTTCTACTTTTTAATGATTATAAACAGAGCTCCTATAAACATTCATGTGCTGTTCTTATATAAGCATACATTTTCACATTAGATGGGTAAATGCCTACAACATAATTCCTAGATCACAAAGATATACAGGGTTGTATATTCAAATATACAAGACTGTAAGACTGCATCACCAGCAGAGTATAACCATAAGTATTATAAGAAGTGTATAATGCAGAAGGAAAAATCTACTAGCTGAAAATAGTATCTATAAAAAGAAATAGAGTATTTGAAATGGTAAATATATGGATAAATGTATAAAAACCCTTTATCTTATTTTGAAAATCTCTTTATGAAATAATTGTTTAAAATAAAAGTAACAATATTGTGGGGTTTTAAGTTAAATTATGAGAACAGTGGCACAAAGATTGGAATAGGAAAAATGGAAATATAATATTTTAGGCTTATAAGGTATATATTAAGGCATGTAATACAACTCACAATAGACTCAGTAAGTTAAAGATGCATACTGTAAACCAAAAAGCAATCAATAAAAAAATATAAGTATAGTTAAGTCAGTAAGAGATATGACAGAATCGTTAAAAAAAGAATCCAATGAAATGCACAAAAACAGGAAAAAAGAGAAGAAAATAACTGAAAAATAAATAACCAAGATGGTAGATGAAATCTCAATGACCTCAATAATTCTTTTAAATGCAAATTGTCTATCTTATTAAATGTTAAGATAATATAGATTTGATTTAAAAGTGGGACCTAACTGTGCTTTCAACATGAATCTTACTTTAAAAATATAGACACATACTAAATAAAAATCTTAAAAACCCTAGGTAAAGATTCACCATGCTAACACTAACCAAGGAAAATTGTGATGACTATACTAACATGTTAGTATATAGCAAGAAATATTACCAGGGTTGAGAATTATTATCTTTAATAGGAAGTCTAGTAATCAAATGTGTATAACAACCTGGAATGTCTGTTTACCTAAAGTCAGAGTTTCAACATATACAAAGCAGATTTCTGGTTTCCAGTCTGGTATATAAGATGCTTGGAAGTTGCCACTGTGTCTTAACAACAAGTAAAAAGCTGAACAAACTTAAAAATCAGCAACTCTTCTTAGATCTATCAGAAAAATAACGTGTTAGTTCAAACCACAACCCCCAAATTGAGAGAGAAATACAAAGAATCACAACATACCAAAGCAGAAACTCATGCGCAGAAACACCTACAGAAACCAGTACTGGGCCTCTTTTATCCAATACATCATGATGTTTGGCTACCAAGAAAAAAAAATCAGAAGGCATACTAAAAAGCAGAAAAACCCACTTTGATGAGACACAGAGCAAGTAACAGAATCAGACTCCATATGGCAAAGATGTTGGAAGTATCAAGAGTGGGAATTTAAAACAATTATGATTAATATGCTAAGGGCTCTAATAGATAAAATAGATGACATGCAAAAGCAGATGGGCCGTGTAAGCAGAGCGATAGAAACACTAAAAATAAAAGAAATACTAGAGATCAAAGACACTATAACAGAAATAAAAAATGCTCCTGATGAGCTCATTAGTAGACTAAACATGGTTGAGGAAAGAATCTCCGTGCTTGAGGATTTCTAAATAGAAACTTAATTAAAAAGCAAAGAAGAAAAAAGTCTTTAAAAAGCAGAGTAAAATACAGTGAATACAGAACTTTGACTAAGATAGACCATATGCTGAACTTTAAATGTCTTAATATTAAAAGTGTTCAAATCATGCACAGTATTATCTCTGACCAGAGTAAAATTGTAAAAAAGGCACATACAAAAGAATGAAGTTGGGCCCTTCGGTATATCATATACAAATATTAACTCAAAATGGATCAAAGATCTAAATATAAGAGGAAAGTAGAAAACTTTTAGAAGAAAACATAGGGATAAGTCTTTGTGACCTTGGATTTGCCCAAAGATTCTTAGATCCAACATCAAAAGCATGAGTAACAAAAGAGAAAAATAGATAAATCAGACCTCATCAAAATTTAAAAATTTCATGCTTTAAAATCCACTATCAAAGTTAAGACAACCCACAAAATGGGGAAAGATATTTGGAAATCATATTTGATAAGATTTGTATATAGAATTTATATAGTATATTTAAAACTCAATCTTATTTAAAAATGGGTACAGGATGGAAATAGACATTTTTCCAAACAATATATACAAATGGCCAATAGGCACATGAAAATATGCATGACATCATTAGTTATCAGGGAAAAGCAAACTGAAACATCAACGAACTATCACTTCGCACACATGAAGATGATTAGAGCAAAAAAGTCAGATAACAAGTCTTGTAGAGGATGTGAAGGAATCAAAATTTTCATTTACTGCTGGTGGAAGGTGAAATTGTCCAGAAACTTTGCAAAACTGATAGTTCCTTAAATAATTAAACCTAGTTGCTAAATGACCCAGCAATTCCACTCCTAAATATTTACGCAAGATAATTAAAGCTTGTGTTTACACAAAAACTTGTACACAAATGTTTACAGCAGTATTATTCACAATAACCAAATGGTGGAAACCACCTAAATTAACATGTGAATATAGAAAATGTGGTATATCCTTAAAATGGAATATTATTCGCCATAAAAAATAATGAAGTACTACAACATAAATGAACCTTGAGAACATTGAGCTAAGTGAAGGAAGACAGTTGCAAAAGATCATGTATTAGATGATTCCATTCACAGGAATGTAAAGAATAGGGAAATCTATATAGATTATTGGTCTCTTAGGGCTAGAAGGGGTGTGGGAGAAGAAAAATAAAAGATACAAGGTCTCTTCTTGAGATGATGAAAATATTCTAAAATTGAGATGGTGATGATTTCACATATCTGTGAATATACTAAAAAGCACCAAATTATACATAGTAAAAGGATGGATCATATAGTAGGTGAATTGTACACTTTAGATTATAAAGCTGTTTAAAAAGAGCAAAACCCGTAAGAAAAATCCAAGCCTATATGGCTTCATTGGTGAATCCTACCAAACATTTAAGGAAAAGAAATAGTACTAATTCTAGACAAATTCTTTTAAAAAACTGTTGAGAAGGGAAACTCCAACAACTTGTCCCTGAAGCTCACATTACCCTTCTGTGAAAGCTAGACTATATGTTATGTGCTAAATGTTTAGGTCCCCCCAAAATTCATATGTTGAATCCCTAACCTCAATGTGATAGTGTTTGGAGATGGAGCCCTTGGTAAGCACTTAGGGTTAGACAGAATCATGAGAATGGGGCCTGTATGATGGGATCAGCGTCTTTGGAGAAAGAGACACCAGTGACACTGTTCTTTCTCTCTGTCCATACCTGCCCCAAAAAAGAGGTCATCTGATATTCCAAACTTTCACACATGGTTGTTGGCTTGATTCAAATACTTGTGAACCAGTGAACTAAGGGCTCCTGTTCCTTGCTGTCCTTGCTGAATGCTGTTTGGAGACTCATGGGCTCTTTTTTCTTTTTTCTTTTCTTTTCTTTTCTTTTCTTTTCTTTTCTTTTCTTTTCTTTTCTTTTCTTTTCTTTTCTTTTCTTTTCTTTTCTTTTCTTTTCTTTTATCATGGTAATGTCTTCACAATGCAGATCATAACATGACAACTGGTTCTCCTCAGAGGGAGGGCTTCATGAGGGAAGGAGAGAAAATGGATAAGAGAAGGTACAGTCTTTCTGATATGTAATTTTAGAAGGGATATCTCATCAATATCTTCACATTTTCTTCATTAAAAGTGAGTCACTATAACCAGCTGACTCATAAAACAATCAATGTCTGGAAGTGGGGGTCATTTGGAGCCATTTTAGAGGCTGCCAATCACGAGCACCAATTTTATTTAAAAAAATTTTTTTTAATCTGTATTGTTTAGAAGCAGTTATAAATTGAAATAAAAAACATGATTAATAATGGCATCAAGAATTATGAAATAGGAATAAATTTGACAGATGATGTTCAAGACCTGTACACTCGAAACTATGAAATGTTATAGAAAAAAGCTAATGGAGACCTCAAGAAATGCAGAGGTGATTATGTTCAATGATGGGAGACTCAATGTTGTTAAAATGTGAATCCTTCACAAAATGATCGAATAGAGTCAAGACGATCCCATGCAGAGCCGGGACAGATTTTGTAGCTTGACAGACTAACTTTAAAAGTTACGTGAAGGGGCACCTGGGTGGTTCAGTTGGTTAAGCATCTGCCTTTGGCTCAGGGCATGATCTCAGGATCATTACAGCATCCTTGGGCTCCCTGCTCAGAGAGGAGTCTGCTTCTCCCTCTGCCTCCCCTCTGCTTGCTAGCTCGCTCTCTTTCTCAAAAAAATAAAATCCTTTTTTAAAAAAGTTACATGGAAATTAAAAGAGAAGATCTAGAATAATCAGAACAGTTTTGAAAAAGATGAATCCTGAAGTACCTCATTACGAGACTTAATATAAAGCTACAAAGATCCTGGTAGTGTGGCATTGGCTTAAATATATAGTCCAATAATCCAGGAAAGGGTGTTTAGAAGAAGACCTGGACATACATGGTTAATTTATTTTCAGTAACATTGCCTAGCCAAATCAATGAGGAAGACACAATTTCTTCAAGCATTGTTGAAATTAATACATATGCAAAAAAAAATTGATCTTTACTTCATGCTGTATATAAATAATGCAAAATGGTTTATAAACCAAAATATTAGATCTTTGACTATAAAATTTCTAGAAAATACAAGAGAAATGTTAGTCATATTGGACCAAGATTTCTTAAATAGACTACAAAGAACATGAATTATAAAAGAAAAACAAAGATAAATTGGACTTCATCAAAATTAGAAACTTATGCTCTTCAAAAGGCACTTGTTAAATAAAAAGAAAGTGCTAACTACAGAATGGGAGAAAATACTTGCCAAACATATCAGGAGAAGGACTTGTGCCTAGAATATATAAAACACCCTTAAAACTCAATAATAGGATGAAAGCAAGCTGATAAAAACAAAGCCACTTTGCACAACACGCTCACCAAAGAAAATGTACAAAAGACAAACACATGAAAAAATATTCCATGGTTTTAGCCACTAGAGAGACAGAAATGAGATACCATTATAAACCCACTAGAAAGGCTGAAATTAAAGAGGCTGGAAGAAGGAAATCATGCCATTTGTTACAAGAATGGACTTCAAGGGCATTATGCTAAGTGAAATAAGTCAGAAATACAAATACTACATGATAGCACTTATACGTGAAATCTTAAAAAGCTGAACGTATAGAAACAAACTGAAATGGTGGTTACCAGGGGCTGGGAGTTGGGGGAAACAAGGATGTGTGAGTCAGAGGTACAAACTGCCAGTTATAAGATAGATAAGTTCTGGGGATCTAATGGGTAGTATGGCAATTACAATACTTTGAAAGTCACTGAGCGTAGATCTTAAATGTTCTCACCATAAAAACAAATGGTAATTATGTGACACACTGGAGATGTTAGCTAATTCTATGGTGGCGATCATTTTGGAATATGTGTATCAAATCAACAAGTTGTACACTTTAAAATTATACAGGTTATATGTCAATTATATCACAAAGCTGAGAATAAAAGACTGAACCTACCAATGGCTAGCAGGTATATGGAGGAACTAGATGTCCTACACACTGCTAGTGGAAACGTAAACTGATGCAACTGCTTTGTAATATATCTTAGCAGTTCATTCAAAAGTCAGTCCTACACGTACAGTGGAACACTGCTATCCACTGCTAGATACTTATGAAAACATGTAGCCATGCAAAGACCTGTGCACGAATACTCAGAGCATCTTCAGTAGCCACAAACTGGAAGCAGAGCATCCATAACTAAGAGAACAGAGAGCAAATTTTGGAATATCCATACAAATAAGTAATGTTCAACAATAAAGAAAAATTGATCCATGCATCCACCTGGGTGAATCGCAAAAGGAGCTAGGCAAAATAGAGTAGAGAGCACTTTAGACATAGTTTATTGTACATCCGTTTTCCCCGAATAAGCTCCTTTAAGAATGAGAGTACATACTGTATGATTCCATTTACATAAAATTCTAGAAAACACAAACGGATCTATAGAGACAGAAAAGAGATCAATAATTTCCTGGAGATGGGAGAGAGTGAGATAAGGGGATAGATGGGTGACAAAGGGATGCTTGGAAATTTAGGGAGATTATAGATAATATCTTGATTTAGCAGTGGTTTCACAGTTATACCCATAAAAACTCAAAAAATATATACATCTTAAAAATATGTCCATGTTATTATATATCAATTACACTTACGTAGTCTGTAAAAACAAACCATTCAGAACATTAAATTCAAAGTCCAAGTAATTTTCTTCACAGAGAGTCCCCTATATAACTTTTTTCACCATCTCCTGAATACCAAGCACCATCAATATAGAATTTCAATAAATGATTTGTCATAGAAAATAAAAATGAGGCATTACTCCAGTTTAAATATTGCCTCAGTTTCTGTTGCCATAACAATACCATAGACTGGGTGCCTTAGAAATGGCAGAAATATATTTCTCATGGATCTGATGGCTTGAAATTCAAGATCAGTGCACCAGCCCTCTTCCAGGGTGCAGATGGCTGTTTTCTCCTTGTCCTCACTTGACAGGGCTATAGAACTCTCTGAGACCCATCCGTAAGAGCATTAAATTCATTTATGAGGGCCCCACCCTCATGACCGAATCACTTCCCTAAGGCCCACACCTCCTAATACCATCACATGGTTGGGGGGTATTGGTGGGGGTTGGAATTTCAACATCAGAATTTGAATGGAGATGGACACAAACATTGTGTCCACAACTGGTATTTCAGATCTTCACAAATTATTCATTTATCGATTAAATCAATGACATTTTTGAGTATCAATTTAGCTAATGTTAAGAGACTTTGAAATATTTTTAGAGACTTAAAAATATTTTTAAATGCCTATGAATTAATGGTGATACTGAGAAAATCCCACAGATTGAAGTATACATGGTGTATTTAAATTGTTTGTTTTATTATTTTGAGAGAACTGCCATTTGGCATTCCTACTTCTAAGAATACAATATTACTCAATGAAAACCACACAGACCACCCAAGTATAATTTTATCCTACCTTCACTCTGCCTTCTAATCTTGATTGTCCCCCCTTCCCCCTCCTTTTCTTTCCTTCCTCTCTTCCTTCCATTTTTTTTTCTCTTTCCTTCCTCTGTCCCTCTGTTTCTTTCTTTCAAATCTCCTTCTCTTTTAATATATAAATTGCCAATTAATGTGTATTATTACCTGTTCCCTTGCAATAGAATGTCAGCTGTATGACAGCAAGCATTGTATATATTCTCTGTTTTCTTGGGTACTTGTTTTTAGGCTACTACTTTCTTGGCTTCCACTAGCCGACTGCAACTATAGATCTTACTGTGTAAGCAACAGAAAATACTTTAAACCAAAAAAGGGGGAGTTACTTAAGAAAAACTTGAAGTGTCCTGGTACTGACGTTGGCCAGACATGAAGAGCAAGTGTTGGCACAGTGAACACTAGAGGCTAGCCCATCAGAATTACTGTCAGGTCACACCTCAGCCCCATGATGACCATATGCCCCTCCCCACCAACTTTTAAATCTGATCATTTGTACTTTGAAAATTGTTGTCACTCACTTAGGATTCAAAATGCTGGCAGTGAGTCTCTGACCAGCTATGTTTGTATTTGATGCCTGCCTCTCTTGTAATATAGCCATAGGCGGACAGACCAAGATGCAAAAGGGCCTGAAATGGGAAGTTTATCTTTCATCAAGACTATAAGCAGTGATGTCCCCTAAAAGTAAGGTTACCATATAATTTATTATTCAAACAAGTCTACATTTAAGAGTAGAAAGGACACTATTACCATTTATGCAGGATTAACTGATACAAACAAGGATAGTCTCTGTATTACAGGGATGTGTAGTCAACCAGTCAAAAGGAATATTAGGGCACTAATACGGAAAAGGTGTGGTTGGATGTTGGAGCAAAAAAAAAAGATCACAGTTTTGCTGTTGCTGTTTTTTGTTGTCATTGTTGTTTCCAATAATTCCCCTTTCTCTGAATTGGAAAAAGCATCTTGATGGTCGGCCTCCAAGATTCTTCCCATGAGAGTAAGTGGGAGTTCTTCACTGCCTTCTGGCTCTTTTCCATCCTTCTCCTGGCTCTTGAAGATACCAGTGTCCATCATCCGTCGCAATTCACTCATCTAGAATAGACAGAATAAGAAGCCCTACAAGCTCCCACTGCACTTTTCCCCAGATTGGTCAAGCCTTTGGTAGTTTTCCACTCGAAGGCAGGAAAGTTGGCTGTTCAATGCTTTGAGTTTCTTGCCAGCTCCCAATCCATTTCTCTATGTCGTGAATTCTACTACTTCTCACCTCACTGGATTCTCCAATCTTTTCCTGTAGCATGGCGTTGGGGTCTCTTAAACAAAAGTGTTTCTTTACTTGACCAAAGATAAAGGACCTTAGCCTCACTCTTTGGAATAGCGCATTGATCATAGGTACCTATTCTTCTAGTGACTCATTAAAAGTGAAAGTGATTTATTGTAATGGGATTATGTGGTTCCCAACTCTGAGAGAATATTGAATCCAGAGCGTGACACCAATCATAAGAATAAAATGTTTACTTTCCTCTTCTTGACCAGTGGCAAATAGACAAACGTGTAAGAGCCAGAAGGGATAATCTGTCCTCAGCTGGTAATTAGTCACTTCACTGTAACTTAAAAAGAAGAAAAAGAAAAGGAACGTGGGGGGAAGGAAAGTCCTGTTAGAATTTCTCAGCTTTAATAAATCAAGAGTTCATATGATAGCTATTTAAGCTAATGGGTAGCTTGCCTTTTCATGAGGCTTTATCGTTAATTAATCTCCTCATTTAAGGTCTGTGGACTCCTGGTTTATAATTGCAGCCTCCAGTTTTACAGGTAAAGCCAATATTTACCCCCGTATGCCCCCTGCCAAAAGCCTGCAACAGACATCAGATGGTAAATATTCATTTATACTGACAGCAAAAACATTTTTCACTGTGCTCCAAGCCTGCAGTCTCCCGGCTGTCAGCTTGGTCGTGAGCTGTTAGAACGCCAAGGGCTGCTGGCTGGGGACGGGAATATTTGAGTTGCATAAGATAATACAGCAGAATGAAAATAGAAATGTATGTTTTTTAATATTTTTATGTTTCTCTCTGTGTCTCTTTTGGGGGGTGGTGGGTGGTAATCTCTCTTTGGGAAGCATTGTCTTAAGTTTTTATATTGTTTTTACCATTTGTTAAGCAGTCTCAAGCCTCTGCCGAGTGCTTATACGTGGATTCTCTCTTTAAATTCTCACGAAAACCCTATGAGGAACATAGTCTTACTATATTCTTCTTAAAATAAGGACACAGAGACTTAGAGAAGTTGAATAACTTGCTCAGTTTATCTTTCTCATAGAGGAGCTGATATTTGAAGCAGAAAAGTCTGACAATAGCGCTCTTACTTGAAAATACGTTAGAAGCTCGGCTTATTTGGTGGGTAGCTAAGAACTTGCCTTGCACATTCAAAAAATTACAAGTGCTGTTCTTTCAAGACACAGTTCAAACTGTTTTGTTGTATTTATGTTTGTGTATGTGCATCTTGAGGTTTCTGTGTATGGACAAATATTTAGTTTTCTCCTACTGTATTAGCCTGAAATATAAATGGCTTCTCATGAAAGGTGAAAGCTCAAATTCCTCTGGCTGATGGCCTGTATTTGTGTAAATGGACCTTAGTTTCATTCAAATTCCTGCTCAACTATTTTCGAAGTCCTTGATGAATGTTTCATAAGTGTTCACCTGCATGCCCAGGTGCTCTGGTGACTTCATTTTTTCTCTTCTATGCATTGCACTCCCTTCTTGGGAAAGACTAAGACCTCAGTTCCTTTCTGGTCCTTCCTGCAGTTTCCCTGTACAGTTCCTTTAAATGTTTCTATTGTTTTCAGAAGCCTACAGGGACTTGAAAGCCTGACAGACCCCAGCACAGCATGTTTTAAAGATGATCCCACAAATATTAACTTCAAGATGACTGAAATTCGATTATACCAAAATTCTTTCTGAAAGCATAACAAATAATTTATAGATTTCACAAAGTGCAATTTAATGCATGTAATTTTTCTCAAGGGCTTATCAAATAAAGAATTTGTGGTTTGTCCCTGACATTAATGCTCCCTGCAGTTGAATTTTTAAAAATATACTGTATCCAATAAGATAAACTCTTTTAATGATGGTAGGCTAGTCAATTATTCCACCCATGTATTGTCTTATCTTGTAGACCAGATTTGCAATTATTGCTTGCCTTTAGATTTTTTTTCCCCCATGTGTACCTAATGAGGGTTTTAACATGTTTCTGGGCTGTGTCTGTTGATGGGGCCTTGATGTATGTTGGTTGTTGATGGAAAGGTCATCTCGAAGGAAAAAAAGCAGGAAAAGAGGGGCTCAATATATGAGCCAACCAAGCTGAGATAATCCCCCCAACACACACACACACACACACACACACACACACACACACACACACACACACTGTAAGGTATTAGAACTGTTATCCATTTTTTTTAGATGCAATAATGGAGGTTGTATCTCTTTCTATGGGCGGATGGATAGATAGATAATAGAGATATATATCTACATCTATATATAGATACATAAATATATCTGACAGTCCTTTAATATAACGTCTAGTGGATGAGAATTAATTTTACTAAAAGACCACATTTATGTGATATACCACATTGGTCTCCTGATTTTATGAAAGCTGTCTCTCTGCTGTTCTCCTGGTCACTCACATTTAAAACTTCAGAATCCATTTCGATTTGCCTCACCTTTGTTATCTATCTCTTGCAAAAAATGCCTCCTTTTTATTACACCTCCAGCCTAACTGCAAACCTCTCCTTTATACATTAATCTGTTTAGTAGCCCCTTAATCTGTTCAATATTCTTTCCTGATTTATCTTTCTAAACCACCAGTTGTATCAAATCACTCATTAAGTCAAGAATTGCCACAACTGGAGCACCGGGCTGGCTCAGTGCATTTAGCATCTGCCTTCTGCTCAGGTCATGATCTCAGGGTCCTGGGATCGAGCCCCACCCCCACCCCAGAGCAGACATGCTTCTCCCTCTCCCTCTGCCTCTCCCCACTGTTCATGTTCTGTCTCTCCCTCTCTCTCAAATAAATAAATAAAATCTTTATTAAAAAAAAAAAAGAAAAGCATTGCCTCTACTTCCCTGTTGTGTGTAAGTGAATGTTGAGTGGTAGGCCTGATATTTAAGAATATGCTCAATTCCTCTTCCTCTGTCCTTAAATAAAAATTTTTTTCTCACTACTTACATGAAGCCTATGTTCTGTACATGGAGCTTTCTTTCCTAAAAAAGCGTGCTCATTGATGAGGCCAGATGCCTTTGTTTTTGTTAAATCGACCTGTGCTTCCTTTATCATTACACCTCTTTTATGACATTGTGTCTATCATCGTAGGCTGAATAATGGCTTTCGTCAAAGATGCCTGTGTCATAATTCCTGGAATCTGTGTACATGGTTTCTTATATGGCAAACAGGACTTTGCAGATGTGATTATGTGAAGATTTTGAGATGAGGAGATTATTCTGGATTATTTAGGTAGATTCAGTCTAATGATATGAGTCCATAAAAGAGGGGGACCTTTTCCAGAAGAGTTCAAAGTCAGAGGGAGATATGACTACAGCAGAATGGGTGGAAAGATTCAACTTTGTTGGCTGCAAAGATGGAGCAAGGGGACTCTGAGCTAAGAAATGGAGGCAGCTTCTAGAAGCAGAAAAGGCATGGGAATGGATTTTCCCCTAGAGCCTCCTGAAGGAACACAGCCCTGCTGACATTTTGATTTTAGCCCAGTGAGACCCACTTTGAACTTCTGTTCTCTAGGACTGTAACATAATAAATATGTGTTGTTTTAAGATACTAAGTTTGTGGCAATTTGTTACAGGAGCAACGGAAACTAATATATATATTAACTTAGTATCTTCCTCAGTGGGCTTGGAGCTCCCTGAGGTCGGGACAGAGAAGCAGAGCTCTAACATCCATTTTCTTGTTTGTTTCTGGGAACGGAATCCTAGTCTTTTTTGCAGTAATACAGTAGGTTCAGTTTCTGTGCAGTTAAGTGTGGCTATGTGACTATATTATAAAAGTAAGTGCTATGGGAAATGTTCCAAGAAGATTGACTCTGCTAGAAAAGTGACTTTTGTCTATCTCTTGCTTCTTTCTGCTGCTGGTCTCAAATACAGAGAGGATTACTGGAGCTCCCTCAGCCATTTAGAATATGGGACATAGAAGCCACCTCTAAGGTTGGCAGTCGCAAGAAATAGGTATATGGGCCCCTGATAGGACTGTGGAACCACAGTTTCTTCCCTGGACAGTCGACCCTTGCTCCTCTTCCGCTTAGAAGAGATAAAAAGAAATAAATCTTACTTAAGCTTCTGTGGATTTGCCCTTTTTCATTTACATGAAGCCAAGTCTAATAAATACTAGCACAGACTTAGTGTTGAATCTCCATTGGCTCCTGGCACAGAATAATTTGCTCAATGCTTGTTGGACAGATGTCCAAAATCATCTCTGTCCAAAGCCACACATCATTCAGGAAACATACTTCTATGAAAATATTATCATTTTTGTCCTAATTAGGCTCACTCTAACCTTTTTCAGCAGGTTGAATAGTGTCCCTGCAAATTCATGTTTACCCAGAATCTCAGATTATTTTATTTGCAAATAGGATCTTTGCAGGTGTAAGCAGCTAAGATGAGGTCATACTGGATTAGGGTAGACCTTCTGTCCAGTGACTGGTGTTCTTAGACAAAGAGGAGAGGACACAAAATAGACACAGGGAAGAAGGCCATGTGATAATAACACAGAGTTGATAATAACACAGCCGCCAGTGAAGGAATGCCCAGGAACGCAGGAGTCACCAGCAGCTGGGAAGAGCGAACGCAGTCTTTCCTGGGGCCTTCAGAAGTATCACGGCCCTACTGACTCCTTGACTTCAGACATAAAACCTCCAGAACTGTGATGGAATAAAAACGTATTGTTTGAGGCTGCCCAGTTTACGGCAAGTTGTCTTGGCTGCCCTAGGAAGCTAACACACCTTCCTTTGCAATAATACATGTGTAATTCTTAGAATAGTAGCTGGTGTCATAAATGCTCAGATGTTAGACTTTGTTTATGTATCAATATCATTTTCGTTTTTATTATTACCTTCTAAGCTATTTTCTGATGCTGAATCTCATACTTTTGGTTGAAATCGTTTTCAGGTATAAATATTTTGTGTCTTCAATTAGACCCTAAGGTCCTGTGGGCAAAGACAGCTGTTTACACTTTTTTTTTTTTTTTAAATCACCGTTTCCATTGCTTGACATGTAACATGGTACCAGGCATGAGGAGGGCAGCAGGCTTTAGAAAAGGAAAATTCCCCATGGATGATGTTCTCAGAATAACTGGAATCTGCAAAATAGTTACAGCCTCAGGGAATTTGGCAGACAGTTGCCAGGGTCAAAGATCCCTTCCGACTGACAGAAAATTAGATAAGAACAAGGCTTGAGTTTCTCTAGACACCAGCCAAGTGGGGAGGATCAGACCCTGACATAGCTCAGTCACCCAGTGATTTTTTTTTTTACCAGCATTTTTTTGGGGGTCAGGGGGTAAACTATCAAAAAGTGATTTGTTTCTCTTTTAAAATAAGTGCTTTGTTTATTTAGAAATCTGCTATAGTCGAAGTACAAAGAAGCCCCTTAGGATATCCACGTACGACTGTTACGAGCAAGAACGCAGCCTGGAGTAGAAGTCATTTTTTGTAAAGCAGCATATTTTCTATTTCCAAACTCCCTTGTCACATTCCTTTGCTACACTACTGGGATGCCAGCTTTTCAAACTTCCTTGCCGTCCCTTGTTGTGGACTGAGAGCCTAAAACTTGCTTTCAGGCAGTGCTCCTTTTAGAATTGAAAACCAAAAAAAGAAAAAAAAATGTTTTTTGATGTTGGTGAACATAGAACAGTTGTTGGAAGAGGCACATCCCAGATAAGGGATCCCAGCCCTTAACCAGAAAGACAGGGAAAAGAAAAAGAATGGATTTGAATTCCCAACATTCTAGATCCTAGGAGCTGGGAGGTAGGTTAGGACTAACCTAGTAGAAGATTCTCATTACTCCTCAAGGCCAAAAACTTAAAAATTGTTCAAATTTATCCTCTGCTAAATATGCTCCCAGTACTTTTCTCATTGTTTGATAATAATTATATATATAATTATAATATAATTATTATTATAGTATAAAAATATATTTTTATATGTAATATATATTACATATAAAAATATATTTTTATATGTAATATATATTACATATAAAAATATTACATAAAAAATTATTATTATATGTATATTAACTCATTTAATCTTGTGATGACTGATGAGGAGGTCCTATTTATTATTCTGATTTTATAGATTAGGTAACTAGGTCACAAAAATGACCTATGTAATTTGTCTAGGATCTGCTTTACCCTCTGCACTTTCAATCCAGGCTGTTAATCCCCAACAAGTTATGTTCAGCTACTTTACTTTCCTGGTCTCAGTTTCCTCACGTGTAAAATGCATCTCAATCTATAAAAGGTATCTCAGAGAACAGAAAGAATGTCAGTTTCTGCCCCTCACCCTCTTAGTGTTTGTGTGTGATTTTGTAGGGGAAATTAAACTGAATATGCAGATGAACTAACACACAAGCAAACAGATTAAGTTCTAGAGCAGAGACAACAGCCCTCCCTCCAACATTTCCAGTGTCTAGGCAAAAGTACAAATGCAGGCCCACATACCATATGTCTACACTCTATGCTTAAAATATATAAATCAAGCGAATTAAAATATATTCTAGCCTCTTAACTTGACAGGCAGATTTCCGTGAAAACCTGGAGGACTAGATTCAAAGTTAGAGTTGTCCGACTTCTTAGAGTCTCATGCCAGAGCAAGGGTACTCAAGGAGAGTCAGGGTCTGTGCCCTGTGTCCTTGGTCCCTAGCCCACAGCCTGCTCAACTTCTCTTTCCACTCCTGTGTCTGTCCTGGAATGTGAGGGGCCTTGGACACTCAAGATAGACACATTATCTTACGAAACTATCTTTACTGACATCTCTTCTTAATAGAGTTGTCATACTGTATAGTGACTAACATAACATAATAAAAAATTATTATAAAAAAAGTCAGATTTAGCAAATAAAAATAGATAATGCCCAGTTAAATATGAATTTCACATATGCAATGGATATATTTTTAGTGTAAATGTGTTCCATGCAACATTTTGTTGTTTATCTGAAATGTAAATGTAACTGGGTATTCTGCATTTAATCTGTCTTTAACCCTATCTATAAGCATTTGCCCATCGGCCAAACTTCAGGCCCACTCTGGTGGCTATTTCTAATCCTCCATTGGAATGGAGGAGATCAAAGGTACACCCAAATCTTGGAATGGCCTTGGGGCTGCTTGGCCATGTAGTTCTATAGTCTAGGGTACCCAGAGTATGATTTAGTAGATGGAGAGCATGTGCCCCTTGGAGAGAGACATAGGAAAGGACCAGAAATAGGTCCTATAAAGTGCAAGGCACAGGGTGACTATTAAACACTGGCTGGTAGGATCTGAAAAGAAATCATGGGAGAAGTGGCATTTGAGTCTTAATGGGGACAATTTAGGTGAGTGAAGGAAAGGACATTTATGTTTGATTATCCTTCATTTTTTAAAACATCAAACCCTTTATATATTCTTAATTCCTATGCTTTTAATGTGTACAAACATTAGGTATAATTCACCTTCTTAAAGATGATGCAATTAACTTGGATATAATGAAGGGAGTCTGAGTATTGGTTGATTTTCAGCATAGGGCACAGAGATGGAACAGAATGTAGGGTGCTAGAAATTGCAGCTCTTTCACTAAGCTGGGGCAATGAATACAGAACTTAAGCCTACCAGGTAGCCAACATTTTAGAAGACAAGATTGTGGGGAAAAAAAAGAAAACAAGTGAGAAGTGAACTTTAAGTTCCATATTCAGTTTCTTCTCAAGGCAGTTGCACACTCCCAGGTTACACATGCTTAGGATGAGACACAGAGAATTAAACAGAGGGTAACTGCTAAGACGGTACACATGTGAGCAGAGAATTCGCAGTCTCATGGTGTTGGGGAGGCGAAAACTAGAGTAGAGAGGCTGCCAAAGGAGAGAGCCCTGGTACACACCCCAGGCACTCAATTAAAATCGCAGAAGGGCTATGCCCTAGGAGAGAAAGGCACAATAGAAACAGAGCAGCTTTCACAGAATCAAAGAGATCTGCTCATATTCTATCTGCTGTTCAAAAGAAAATTAAACCTTCCCTAGAGGCAGATAACACCATCCGGTGTCACTCTAATATTTTCGTACATACTGTATAGCATTCAATAAAGAATTGTCAGCCATGCCAGATAGCAGGACCAGATGACGCAGAAAACAAACAAGCACAGATAACAGAAAGATTCCACAGATAACCGGGATGTTTTGGATCATAGGAGAAATACGTGGAAGCTAGAGAAATTTATTTGCAATGCATCAATCCAAAAACAACTCCTATCCAGATTATACAAATTTCCAAAAATCATTCAGGAAAAAACAGTTTGAGCAAAAACCTCGGCGAGATGTCACAGAGGAGGATATCTAAATGGCCAATAAGCACAGAAAGTGATGTGCGACATGATCACAAAACTTCCAATTAAGCCACAGTGAGAACCACGCACACCAGGGTACACAAATTAAAAACTGACATCACTTACCAAAAAAATGTGTTACTCTGATGTGGGAATAATACCATTATTATTACAGTAGTAAAAACACTTAATATCAGATCTACCCTCTTAACAAATGTTTAAGTCTATAATGCGGTATTGTTAACTAGAGGCGTGACGGTGTACACAGATCTCTGGAATTTACTCATCTTGCAAAACTGAAACACTGTATCCATGAACAGCAACTCTCCATTTCCTGCCCCCCCCCGCCCCCACCAGCCACTGGAAGGAAAAGACAGGTAGTGGGCATGACGTAGACAACTGTGGCACAGGTGACATTCCATAGCCTTGTCTGGGAGCTGACATCGTGGGTGTGCTCACTTGCGGCAGTTCATCAAGCCGCGCAGGTTAGAATCTGTTCATTGTTTATACACACATGCTAGTCGTCGTCATCTTCTTCCTCTTTTTTTTTTTTTTTTTTTTTTTTACATTTACCAAAAAGGGAAAAGCATGTATTCGGTCCTTATTGGGGCCTTGCTAATGCTGGAGTTCATTTAATAGCATGTTATTCAGTACTCATCAGTTGAGCTCAGGTTACAAAGTAACCGGATTTGAAGCACCATTCCCTTGTTCCTGTTTAGTTTGTATCAACAAATTTTTATTCAACAGCCACTCTCTTGGCAAAAATAGTGCTAAGGTTTAGAGTATAAAAAGAAGGAACACGTTCAAACTATCCAGATAGCATGAAAACTAGTTCTAGGAGGCATACATGAACAGGTAGTTTTAAATTCATGAATATGCAGAAATAGGAACAAGGTGCCGTGGAATGTAGGAGAGGAACTTGGAAGCTTAGTCTGCTCTGTGAAGTATGTGTGAATGTGTTTATGTGTGTGATTTTCAAAAAAGAATTTCTAGAGCAGATGATTCCCGGTCTTAATCTTCAAAATAAAGAACAATTTCAGCATGGAAAGAAGAGGAATGAGGGACTTGCTAAGAGAGGAAGAGGCATGAGTGAAGATGTTGGACTGTTAAATTGTGGCATAAGAGCTGAATTTACAAGCAGCTCATGAATATTAGAACATACATTTTAAGGCAGCAGGTGTTACGAAAAATGGATGGGAAGATAGAGCCCTGGCATAGTGAAGCTTAGGGCCACTCTGGAGAGCTGTTGTTGATTGCATGAAGGTGTAATAGTTAAGGGAACACATTCACACAGTGGACGTCAATTAACCTGAAGCCGCGTAGGTTATCCATATAAAGCTCAGAAAAGCATGCAAGAAGGCACAGTGGTACAAATGTGTGCATGCCACAGTGACCTTCTAAAACCTCATTCTGGATATCCACCAACGTTTCTTTAATCCACTGTCACTCTGGGACATCTGTTTTCCCCACTTAGAACCTGACTTGGTCACCTCATCTGCAGGACAGAATATAGGGGCAGGCATGGAATATTAGAGCTACTGAGGTATATGCATCTTGGCACCCAGGGTGTGGGGAAACAGGTAAGTGTTGTGGAAACATTTCACATTCATGGAAAGCTCCCCAGCTGACGGGGGGTTCATACAGCAGGGGTTCCCACTGATTTCTAAGAGTCAAAGCACAGAATTGATCAGGCTATGCAACAGAAACATCCTTTTTTTTTTTTTTTTTTTTTTTTTTTTAATTTGAGGAAGGTCAATCTTTTCAACTTAAACAAAAGCACTCCGTGAGCAGTGGCAGCATTGGCATGCCAAGAAGTTTGAAATTTTGTCCTATGTGTGTTGTGAGGAATTTGGAAAGCTTTTCACTTTAGGTATATTGTTGTGTCAATAATTAGGAGAACGTGCGTGTGTATGTGTAGGAACAAGTTTAGATGCAAGGATACAGATTAGGAAATTGTATATAATAGTCCAAGTGAGAAATAAAGAGATTTTGACATATGGCGACTATAGTAAAAATGAAGGGAAAGAGATGGATTTGAGATAAAAGAGAAGAACTTGGTGGGATTAATTGGCTATAGATGATGATGTGAAGAGTGGAATTTAGGATGATTTTTTGGACTTTTTAAACCACAATAATGAGATAGGAGAGGATGGAGAAAGAGCAGGTTCGTGAAGAGGAGTTTGGCTTTAAATCTACGGCGTTCGGGTATTTATGAAATATACAAGTAAACGTGTATATTTCACGATTAGACCAAGAGCTAATGACCAGAAATATAGGGAGATAACGTGGTGATGTCATGGAATCCAGGGCAGATGCAAACAGAAGCTTGTGTTTAGTAGTGTCAAATATTGAAGATTGTCGAGTAAGATTAAACTGAGTGACCAGGGGTGCCTGGGTGGCCCAGTCAGTTAAGTGTCTGCCTTCAGCTCAGGTCATGATCCCAGGGTCTTGGGATCGAGCCCCACACTGGGATCCCTGCCCTGTGGGGAGCCTGCTTCTCTCTCTCCGTCTGCAGCTATGCCTGCTTGTGCATGCTTTCTCTCTCTCTCTCTCTCTCAAATAAGTAAATACAATCTTAAAAAAAAAAAAAACGAGGGTGTGCAATTCACTTTGACAATTTTTAAGTCCTTGGGTACTCTTTGGAGAACTTTTTCAACAGGATGGAAGGGATGGAAACCAAATTGCATCGGGTGGAAAATTGAAAAAAAGAAAAATAAGAGACGGTGAGAGAAGACTATCTTCTGAAGTTATTTTGCTAGTGGTAGAAGATAACTAAAGTCCACTGGATTGGATTATACAGTTTTATTCTGTTTATTTTGTTTTGTGTTTAGATTATAAGTGACAGAGGAGACAAATATGACGGGGAAATAGTTGGTTTAGGAAGAAAAGGGAATAACTGATGAAACACTGGCTAGGGGTCTTGGAGAGGGTGGGAGGATAATCACAATGATGACATTAATGGTGATGGTCATGATACTTATAATGGCACCATCTCTCATTTAGGGAATTCTAACAATGGACAACTCTATTAGATCCTATGATATCAACTTGCAGAGGAGAAAATGAGACTTAGGGAGGTTAAGTAACTTATCCAAAGTCACACGGCTATGAAGTATCAAAGTTTGGATTTAAATCCAGATTTCCCAGATGTTAATATCCATTCCTTAATCACTAGTATACACTATCTTCTATAAATCAAGCCTATAGATAGATGCAGCAGATGGAAATTCACTTCATTCCTGAAAAGGAACAAACTTATTCCAGCTTCTTTCCCCTATTTTGGTAATAGATATATGTCCAGAAGGATCAAACTAAATTCTCTGGGATACTATAATTTTTGGCATTTGAGGTGCCTTGGTTGTTTAGTATTTCTTTCCCTTAATTGGCAGGTTGATGCACTATTATTTTTAATTGGCATGGCCATATAGTTTATCTTCCAAACCAGGACAATTTTGAAAGCACAAGAGAGCACTGTTAATACAAATGAAAACAAACAGGCATCAGCCAGGACAGTGCCAAGCACACTTTGTGTTAGTTGTAATACCAGCTGCTTCTGCACATACCCAGTGTGGTGAGGATTGGATTGGTATGACTGGTGCTGCTTAGTTCAGAGCCATGAGGCATATTCCGTCTAGGGGAAACCAACATTATTTCCACAAAATCTGTTCCAATAGCATCCATTTATTACAAAGCTAATGCTTATTAGCCCCAAAAGACGTCCTGAGAATCATGTGGTGTTGAGAACTAAAGGGAACCTCAGACAGAAATCATCTAGTCCAATCTCTCTTCAGTCGATCAATGTAACGTTCTGAAGACTCCACTTACCTACTGTATGAAGTTACCCATACAAAACCTGTTGAAAGAGCTTTAAGGAAGCTGACACATGGTATTCTAAGATGTATTTTGACTTATATACTGTGTGATTAGAACACTTTCTAAAAAGAAAAAAAATCTACGTACTTAAGTATAAGGGTATTTTTCATAGATTTAACACAAATGTTGACATAGATTTTTTCCCCTTCAATTTTGAATCAAAATGAATCAGGAACAGAGTAGATTTGTAAAATTGGACTTTGCTGTCCATTGGGTGTCTTTATTGCTGTCATCACTGACCACTTACCTGTACCCTGCTTTTCTTTAAATATAAGCAACTACTTTGCTCTCTTCCTCCTGATAACTGTCTGTGTTACTGTTACTGGTAACTTAACACAGATCATCCATTCAACATCTTGGCTACTTCTCGTCGGCCTACTCTTCCTCCAATTTCAGTACCACAGTATAGCACCCAGCTGCTCAGGCCAAAAACCTGGAAGACATCTTTGGTTTTCCCTAACAGTTTCCACCTCATCCCACAAACAACCCAGTAGCAGTTCAGTGCTACTTGCCAAAAATATCTTGAATACTGTCATTGATAGCACTGCCTCTATCACCTCTTGTCTGGTTATATAATTTTGCCAATTTCCTGTCTCCGATCTTGTCCCCATAAAGCCCACTTTCTCCTCTGTAGCATGAGTGGATTTTGAAAAATAGAATCTGTATTTCGTGAAACACCATGCAATTATTTACAAGGTCCCCATAACCTGGCTCCTACCTGATCTTCCCATGCCATTGTGTTACTTTGTTTTTTGCTACTTCTCAGTCAGAGAAAGCTTGTCCCCTCTCCAGGATCATTGTAGTTGTTAGGTGAGCCTGGCATAAATTTCACCAATATATTTTTATACCTAGCCCCTTCTCATGATCCAGATATCTTCAAATGCCATCTCATTAGGAGAACCTTTCCTAACTGCATAATACAAAAAAAAAAAAAGGAGAAGAAGAAGGAAATAAAGAAAGAAAAAAGGAAGGGAAAGAAGGAAAGAAGGAAAAGGAAGGAAAGAAGGAAAGAAGAGAAAAGAAACTCTTAGTGACCATCTACCAACCCTGTTTTCTTCTCTTAATAGTACTTAATTAAAGTATGTCTGGTCCACATGAATGCAAATATCATGAGAGCAAAGGCATCATGCATCTTATACGTATAGACCCATTGCCTGGGATAGTGGCTGGATTAGAAGAAAGCTTGGTAATACTTGTTGAATAAATGAACAAGGTAGTTGCAAAGACAAAATGAGATCTTGTATGTGAAGGGCCTAGAAAAAGCCCACCGTACAATGACTTCTGTGTTAAGCCTCTTGCTTAAAAGGAAAGTGCATCTTTTACCTCAGTTTTAGTTGTGTATTTTCATACTAAGGCACCACGATTGGGGAAATAAAAATTATCAGTCTGAAGTTAAAATGTTTTACTTTCTTGATAATATATATATATATATATATATATATATATATAGTTTCCAAACATCAGATGTTTATTTAGCAAAGCATAGAGAGAGTCACTGAGTCACTGTCTTGAGGTTAAGTCCCGGGCATTCTGAGATGACATGTGTAAATGGAAACCAACCCAGATGCTCCTCCTGTGTGCCTGTGTTGTGACAGCACAAATGTGTCTCGGGTTAGGCAATGCAAAAGACCTAGAATGTCCTACCAAGGAGATCAGTCTGGAGGGAGATAGGGGCACATAAACAAAACATTACAGTGTGGTGTAAGAAATACCTTGGTAGAAGGAGTGATTAAATACTCAAGAGCCCTGGGAAGGGTTAATATAAAAGATGAAGACTGATGTGTGATCGAACAAAGAGATGCGAACTAGTCATGCATTGGAAACGGGGGAAGGTAGACAGGTAAACTAGATTGTAAAAGTCGCAGAGACAGGAAGTTGCGTGGCGTGTTCAATTAACCACAGCTGTGTAATATGTCTTGAGTGTGATATGAGAGGGAAGAACAATGCAAGCTGTGTCTGGAGCTGTAGGCAGGGGTCCTGGTCCCATTACGGGCGCACGATTACTATTCAACAATTATTCCTGTTTCCCTCTTCTCAGGATATCCAATCAGGGAGGTATATTTTCACTGAAGCACTTTTCAGATTAAACCAAGTTAAGTTCTTGAGTGAAGAAATTAACCTCTTGAGTGTAGGATTTCCTTTCATCTTATTATTCCACTGCTTTAAACACTTAAAGCATCATTTCCTGTTGTTTTATGCTTAAAATTCATTCTTTAAAAAAGGATTCTTTATGTCAAGTGTTTTGGGTTGTTTTTTTTTAAGATTTTATTTATTTATTTGACAGAGACAGTGAGAGAGGGAACACAAGCAAGCGGAGTGTGAGAGGGAGAAGCAGGCTTCCTGCAGAGCAGGGCTAGATCCCAGGACCCCCGGTCATGACCTGAGCCGAAGGCAGACGCTTAATGCTTAACGGCTGAGCCACTCAGGCGCCCCGTATGTCAAGTGTTTTTAGAGAGCTTTGAGAGAAGTGCAACTATTTTCAACATACGTGAGTTGGCCTTCACTGTGGACAAATACCTAAAGAAAATATCATTTGTCCTGCTTTTGCATAGCTATTCCTTGATTTTTCAACTTGATACAAACATGTCCTATTTTACAAAGATAGATTGTTTCTAAAAGCCCCACTGGTATTTAATTATAAGTTCCAAATTCAATGTTTATTATACAAAACTATCAGAAGAAATAAAATCTCATATTTTATGTCCTTAAATCTTAAACAACAATCTTTAAAATTTGCCACTAGAATCATTCTTTATTTCTGTCGTAGGTGCTTTAATTGGCTTTAATCTGTGCTCATGTTTCCTTTTGGGGGGTAAATTTTTGTGGGCATTTTTTTTTTCAGTCTGTTTTATGTCAGTAATTTAGGCTTCCCAAATAGTTTTGAATGCTAAATTCTACAAATCTCAGGAAAACTGGGGTCCTAAATTAAAAGCCAATAGTCTATGCGATGTGATGCTTATCATGGTTCTGTGGAATTATGATCAAGAACAGAATGAGCGAATTTCTTAATTCAAATCAAAGATGTGGTTTGGTAATTGGCTTGTGAATACGTGGCCAGCAAAAGAGGACGATGGTAAGTCAACATTTCCTAAGGACTGATTAGCTTATCAACTGAATAGATGAATAGTGATATCCAATTATATGACTTCTTAGAATTAGTCAAAACTTTTCGGCAATGAGTTGTAGGAGGAAAAGAGAGGCAAGCAAGCATCATTGAATTGAAGAGCATAAACGATTCCTCTAGAAATATGACAGCCCAGCTGTGTATGTGTTTTTATCTCTATAATGATTTCACAAACTGAATATTGGAACTTCAGTGCCACATTAACTTTGACTTAAAAATGAGGGACTAGTCAAAGAAAACAGCATGAATGACAAGAGACCGGAAACCAAACCGTGTGTCTGTGTGCGTGCGTGTATGCGTGTGCGTGCGGGAGTGCATGTGCGAGTGAATTTAGTGATGAAGTCTACAGTCTACCTATAATCTTGGTGTTTCCAGCCTAGCCAAACAATTTTTGTCATTCTTGACCAAAAGTCATGCCCCAGAGGAAAGCATCAGGTGATTTTATAAAGTTTCAGTGGTTGAAGGGCTATCATCTCTGCGGATTTCCATCCAATTATAACACCCTGAGGTTTATTTTTCTGTTGTATTGCTCACAAAGGAAGTTTTAGCCTCTGTGACTGACCTCTCAGCTACGTCATATAACCCCTTTTCTTCCTAAGGACTCGTGTTAAATGCACAAGTGCTTTCCTCCCTGTATCTCTTCTAAACTATGCCTTTTCAAAAGTGTTTTTTTTTCTCCCAAGCACACCAAATTTAGGAATAGTCATATGCAGTAAAATTTTCTTTATTTCTCTCTTGATCTCCAGTTTCCATTCCTCTTGCTAATTTTTTCTTTTCGAATATTTTTGTCAGATGCTGTCAGTGGTGGTGGTAACATAGAAAGGGTCCAGAAAACCACCTGTTGAAACACTAATGAAAACCTCCAGCTACCTCTGAACTCTTTTTCAGAGCCCGTTTTTCTTTGTGTAAAATAAAAATACACAATTTCCACCCGTGATCTTTATATTTTAGAGTTGTGACTTCTACAGAAAATTTGGGGTTTCATAAAAATAAGATCTCAGAACCATAGTCCCTCGAAGTCTACCGCCAAAAGGATAGTTCCGGTGTCTGTCACGGGTTAAAAAGAAGAACGAGATTCTGTGTCTGTTCTTAATGAGCTCACAGTTTATGTGGGAGACAGACACCAGAAAATAATTATAAGCTACCAGAAAGGTGGGGTGTGCGACCAGATGGTGACAGCTAACTTATTCTCCAAGAATTGGGAATGCCTTCTCTGGAAAGGTGATACTGAGCTGACATTAGAAATAAATAAGTAGGAAATTTATGGGAAGAGGCAAGGGTTGGGAAACAGCATTCCAGGCTCATGAAACAGTCTGTGCAAAGCCATGGAGTTATCAAATCTCAGTCTGTTCAGGAACCAGGGAGAAGTGTATTACTCAGCTATTGTCTCAGTACATCAGTACATCAGTGGGGAAAAAAAAGGGGGGGGCCTAAAAAGATCATCCAGTGACCTAAAGGGCTAAAGGCAGTGGTAAGAAAAAAAAAAAATTTAGTAAGTGATATGGTGGTAAATTTGGGTGTTTATTTTATTACCTGGGAAATTCAGAATGACCTAGTAGATAGCTGAGAATTAAAATTTTTGCTTAGAAATGCAATTTTGTAAATTTTTATAGCACATAGTACATATAATTGTATACTAATAAGTAAATTGAGATAAATTAATGAGAAAATAGCAATTTGAAACTGATCTCCTTTCCATAAATATGGGTTCAAAATATAAAAGCGTGTTCACAATGGAGAACTAATTGCTGAATAAAGAAAATGAAGGCATGTAAAAGGAATTTTGATGCCTTTAATGATTTTGAAAATCATTTTAATGATTTCGAAAATGCCATTTATTTTATAATAACTCTGTTTCCTCAAAAATTAGGCTCTAAAAAATTCAGAACTGCATGTACTTAGTGAAATGTCTATCCCTATTTATGCTAGGCTTATCTCAAATCAAAATTAATGGAATCCTAAAGATTTTACTGTATTTTACTCTTAAATTACTCTCCAATTTAGAGATCACCCAAATAAATGTACTCTGAAAAGCCTTATAATTTCAAGATATCGAGACCAATGCAGAATTTGAAATAGAAGATTATGAGGAGGAGGGAATATGTAGACATTCTTTTCTCTTCCCTATAATCCTGGGATAATCCACCATGTTCTCTTTCAGGTTCATCACCTCTGAAAAAGAAGATAGGAAATAGGGAGGAGAGAAATAGTGAGGTTGACAAATTTGTTCTTGATGAATTCTTTCCTCTTTGATGCCACCTTTCTCTGAGCTGCTTGTATCCTCTTGCAGTCTCCTGCACCAAATGGAGGGAATTCTCTTTTCTCAGAAAGAAGCCATTTTTAACCTGAAGAGGGAGAGAGGGGACTGGCATCAAGATGGCAGCAGACAGTAGAGGAAAATGTCCTATGTGGCCTCCTTACTTTTTCTCAATCAAACATATAAACAGCTATCCCATTACTTCAAACTAGGTTCGGTTGTAGACTACCATGATTTGGAATATTCCTCAACTGGAGGCCAAGAAACTTCAATGTTCTCAGAGTTCAGCCATATGCAATACGTTAGTAAAGCTGGAAGAGAGCTACAGAGTAGTGCCAGCCGGCTGGACACATACCTGCTTAAAGGTATTCGCATCTTAAATACTTTTAAAATGATCCTCTACAGGCTAAATTCTGCCACTGGCCTTCAGTTTGTATCTTATTCAAGAGAATCAGAATTCCTCTCTCTCACCCACTTCTTGGGATAAGTCCCTTCCAGAGAGAGCTCGTAACTGCCAAGCTTCTAGGTCTGTATCTTTTACTCATGCTCCCTGTGTGGCCCTGAACACTCCCAGGAAACCTGATAAAGTTGCCTCTACCTTATTTATACATTTACCTATTCACTTGTGTATTTACCTGTGTATGTGTTTATTTATTAGTATTTTTTGGACCCACGTCAATTGTGAAACTAGAATCCAGTCCCAGCCTCAGGATAGCTTGAACGTGATAAAGATTAAAACTTAGAGTAAGTATGTTAATGGTTCTTTACAGTGATAGATTACTTTGACTAGTTGGTTCCCTTTGATTCTTACAGCAACCCTAGGAAGTGGGTCAGGGAGATATTATCTCTGAATCACACAAGGCAACTGAGATTAAATGATTTTTCTAAATTTCCCTAAAAAGAAGGGAGACTCGCTTTAATCTAATTTATTTCATGCCATTTCATTTCATTTTTCATCATGATGAGTGTACTCTTTAATCCCCATCACCTATTTCCCCATCCCCCCCACCCCACCTCCTCTCTGGTAACCATCAGTTTGTTCTCTGTAGTTTAGAGTCTGTTTCTTGGTTTGCCTCTCTCTCTCTCTTTTTCCCTTTGCTTGTTTGTTTTGTTTCTTAAATTCCACATATGAGTGAGATCATATGGTATTTGTCTTTCTTTGATTGACTTATTTTACTTAGCATTATACTCTCTAGCTCTTTCCATCATGTTGCAAATGGCAAGATTTCATCTTTTTTTGTGTGTGTGTGGCTCTCATCCAAATTACAGTAATTTTTCCTCCCTGTTATACCAACATTCTTATTTTTTCTTCTCTTGTTTATGTCTTTTTTTTTTACTACACTTCCATATTCTTCCCTACCTTCCTACCTCCCAACTTTGCCCCATTCCCATTTTCCCTCCTAGTGTTGTCATAGTCCGTACTTGTTGCCTGTAAAAGGATATAGCCTGTCCATGGCAGCTGGCTGTGGGAATGGCAGACCAAGGGAAATGAAGTCCTCAGCAGAACTTAGCATGAACGCTCAGCCTTGGACATGCCTTAATTAGGCATTGGGATGGCAGATAGAGTTTGGGGAGTTGAATGCGAACTTTTTAAAAAAAAACTCAATATTAAATTAGCTTAATGTTTAAAATACTGTATTAATCCAGGTACTGGCGTTTTTCTGAAGGTGGGAAATCCCAATTTTCTGTCCATGAAAGCTTCATTTCATCCCTCTACGTTGCCCTGTGAGGCCACTCCATGCTTCAGACTGCTCTTAGAAGTATTGGGATAGAATTAAGCTGATGATCACCCATGTGCAGAGAAAGTGTGATAGAGTCTCAATTTTCTGCACGAGTTCATCTCTTAATAGAGAATTCAATGCTCTCTTTTAGTCCATTGCAAATTGAGCAAAAGTATCTCCACTTTACATAGGGAAATACACAGCAAGGGGCAACTCTCCAACAAAAAGAGGGTGAGGTAAAGTATGAGACACCTTACCAAAATGTGCAAACAAACTAATCACCCTGCCTTGTGTGATTTCCTCTCAACCTCTTAACCAGCTGGGAGTCCCAGTTCTCAGGTGCAGACTAATCTAATTTCACTCTCACCAACTAAAGACTGTAATCAATCTCCCTGCTTCTGGCTAACTATTCACTATACTTTCATTTTACTCAAACGTAATATTCTAAGAAATCCCCGATTTCTCTTATTCTGAGTAGCTGGACTATCATAGTTTAGTAGCCCATATGGGCTAGATATAACCACTTTTTGTAGGGTTTTCAACAGTAAATGGGAAGTATGAAATTCTCAACCCAAAAGCTAAATGATTAAATAATTTGTTTTTATAATATAGTAGGTGATTGTGGCTGGTTTTACAGACAGAATTTAAATGGCATGGCAATGGTGTCCAATTAACATCAGCATCCTCATAAGGGATGTGACTCAACTGTGTGGTCCAAAGGGAAAAGAATACAGAGGGGCTGTGGAATGTGTCTTTCACACAGGACATCTGGCCTCTTACTTCCTTTGCTATCTTCAAGTCTAACAACTTATTTCTGCCTTGTGTTTCCCTTGCTTAGCTAAATAATAATAATAATAAGGCTATTTAACACACACTTAATCAATTTCAGGCTTTCATAGGCATCTCTGAAATATCCCTGTTATTGAGGTTATATGTAATTGAATTTTTTCTACCTTCACCATTTTCCCAAGTTCTGTACTAATTTTTCTTTTTCTTAATGTCACCCTTGAAAATTCTTCCTATTCTTTTCTCACTCCTTCTCATGAGAAGTTAAGATGTGGAATTATGCTTAGCTCTTCACGGCTGTATTTGAAACTCCAAGAGACCTACTTTCCTTCTTTGTGGCTATGTACGTTCACATGGTCAGCCGACTGAAAATTGAAGTGCTAGATGGGCTTGGCACTTCAGATACTATTCTTTCAGGGGAATCTCCCTTCTCCTGAAGGCAATCCTTTTGGAAGTAGAGAGACACATTACTCTGTGCAATTCAGCTCACATTTATCCTTAGCTTAAAGATTGGTTCATGCCTCGAGACAGCTCTCCTGACAGTGAGTGACAGTTAATGTCAGAAGTTCAGGAAGAGGTACAGTAAGATAACTTAGAGAAGAAAATTGCACTGCAGTTCAACCTTTACAGAGCAAAAAGTGGCGTCTCATGTATTGAATGTGTCCAGAAAAGAGATAGGCTTAATTAAGTTTTATAATAAACCCAACATTTTTATTCTAATAAAAATGTTAGGATTTGTGAAATATAATTTACTCAGTCGATATGTATTTTTTGAGTCCTTGCCCTTTGCCCTGTGCCAGATATTATAAGCCTGCGAAAAAATGACATATTATCTGGCCTCAAAGGAAAGAAGAATAATTAATACACTTAAACAATATTAAACTATAATAGATAGGCATAAAAAACTGAAGTCTGGTATAGTTTGGATGATGTCATTTATCAGTTCAGTACATAGTATTGACTATATTGGTATGTCAGTTAATGTGCTTTAATCTAATCTTGATAAACAGAATCTTATTTGGCCTACATGGAAATTGTATTTTAATTTATCTTTCATATGGAAGATAAACTTTATCTGGATCCTCATAGGTAAGACTTGGATCAGACACAGAAGGAGAGAGAGTAAGAACTAACAATTATAGGTAACATAAAATGTGTTCCATCCACTAACGATTATTTCCCATAGATAACTTCGTTCAATCATAATAACAATCCCACAAGATACGTTTATTCTTTCTTTTTTTAACTGATGAGGAAAATAAAGTGAACATCAAAAGCAGGAGGAGAAATATTTATAGGGCCTTTGTATGTTATCACAGAGCAGGCAATGAAGACTGGATTAGAAGCCAAGAGGCAATAAATTGATAACTTTCACAACAGGTAACAGCTCATAGATTGGTTTTCTTTGGGTCATAGGGCACGAGCATGACCTTTTGAGCAAGAGCCTTGAGCAAGAGCCTCTTTAAAGGGGCATTTGGGTAGACAAGCAGTATCGTGACGGTTTTGTATGTACTTCGTACAGCAAAAATGAGAAGTACCTTTAAGCCTTTGGGAAACCTGTTAGTTTGACTGGTAGTTTGTTGCACCATTGTATAAAGTGCCCTGTTCTCTCAGGAGTTTGTGGGTTACATATGTTTTGTATTCAGTAGGGAGATCGTTTGAAACATTGGCTCAATCCAAGTAACTTGAGGCCACCGGCTCAGTGATCACTGTTTCTCATACAGTTATTCTATCCTAATTCATATGTAACCCATTGAATTAAAGGTTTTTAGCTCCTGCTTTCCTTGACCTCACTGTCACCTGTCTGATGAAACAGTCTCACTCTGGTAGCTTCTACAGAGTGCTTCAGGAGGACATCCTACATATGCAGTTTTCTCCAAACGTGTTTTCTATGGTAGATTCATTTTCTACATAACAATAATGACACAACAATAATGAAGTTAATAACAATAAAAAACAACCAAAATTTCTACAGCATTTATAGTTTACCAATTAGTTCCATGTATATGACCCCATTAGTAAGTCCACATTGAAAGAAATAATTGGAATTGGAATCAAAAACTTACTTTAGAGTCCCCTCTCTGTTCACATTCTCATTGTTTGAAGTCATTCAAATTATTTATGTAATCATTATCAGTTTTGTCATGTGTAAAATAGTTATAACAACAGCTGCCAGAATATAATACAAGGATAAATAGGTAAAAATCACAAGTATTTTGTAAATTCTGAAGTGTTTTTCATATATGGCGTATGATTATCATTATGCCATGAATGAATATTTTACTAAGTGGCAAATTGAAATATAGCTATATAAGTAATGTGGAAAGAAGTTAATGAGGTCAGTTACTGAGAGGAGACAGAATAGGAGGAAGGGAGAAAGAGGAAATTCAAATAATTAAGAAGAGATGCCAACATCGACTGACATTCCTGGACAGTGTTTGAAAGTTTCCATTTAACCATTTAATGAAATCAGGGAAAAATGAATTTGGCACCCGTTAAGGTTCCCCTAGACCAGCATATTCCCTACATCTTTTGAGAAAATAGTTCTAGAAAGTAGCAATTTATCTTTGTTATCTTTGTTTTTTTTTTTCATTGAGAAAAAAAATCTATCCATATTGCTTTAGAAAAACAGTAGTACATATGGGTCACCTGGGTGGCTCAGTTGTTAAGTGTCTGCCTTTAGCTCAGGGCGTGATCCCAGGTTCCGCTGGGAGCCTGCTTCTTCCTCTCCCACTCCCCCTGCCTTGTGTTCCCGCTCTCGCTGGCTGTCTTTCTCTCTGTCAAATAAATAAATAAAATCTTTAAAAAAAGAAAAAGAAAAAGAAAAAGAAAAACAATAGTACATATAATGTAAAATAAAATAGAAAGTTGAAGGGTTCTGTACTAGGTATACCAGAATTACAAAGACATAGCAGTCAAGACAGTGTTGTACTACTACAAACAGAGACATACAGATGAACGGAGTAGAATGGAAAGTCCAGATATATACCCATAAATCTATGATTAATTTATTTTTGAAAAATTGATTTTGACAAATTTTTGACAAAATTCATGGTGATATACAGGAATTAGACCTATTTTAAAAAATTAAACATCATGTTTAATATTATGTGATTATGATTATATTATACTTACAAAATTATAGGCACTGTCATGAGAGCTCTTTTACCATGAAAATTGGTCCCTCTCCCCAGAGGGAAGCACTATCATTAATTTGGTCTTTAATATTCCAGATCCTTTGAAATTTATTTACCAATACATACACATAGGTACACACACTATCAGGCTATTTTTATTGTTCTGTATGTTAAATGAACAACAAATGTTGCACATTGGTACAAATTAGCGCAGTAAATTTGCCTCATTCTTTTCTACACAGTATTTCATAATATAGATATACTGCAGTTAATTATATGATTCTCCTATTGATAAATATCAGGATTCCTCCCCCCTCCTCCCAGTGTATCTTCGTTACATATAATGCTTTACTAAAGTCTCTTGTATGCGTCTCCTTATGAATTAGGAAAGTGTTTCTCAATATAGTAAAAAGGGATTTCTAGATGATGTACTATGTGCGGTTTAATTTTGGAAAGTTATTTTCAATTTTTCTAAAGTAGCTAAGCCGGTATGTTCTCCCAGCAATGTATGAGACATGACTGTTCCCACAGCATTACTAATACTTAATATTAATAACATCTTAAACTGTTCAAATCTGATGGGTGAAACCTACCTTATTGTTATTTATTTTCTTTCTTCGGTTACTAATGAGGCTGAGTATTTTCATTGTGTTGCTTCTGTAAACTGCCTATTCACTACCTTTGGCTTTTTTTTTCCCTTTTTTAAAGTTTTATTTATTTGAGAGGGAGGGAGGGGGAGAGAAAGAGAGAGAGAGAGCGAGAGAATGCAGGGAGGCATGTGAGCACAAATGAGGCAGGAAAAGGGGAGGTAGAGGGAAAGGAAGAGGGAGAGGAGCAGACTCCCTGCTGAGCCAGAGGCGATGCAGGGCTCATTCTCACAACCCTGAGATCATGACTTGAGTCAAAATCTAGAGTCAGACACAACCAACTGAGCCACCCAGGCACCCCACCTTTGGCAATTTTTCTATGGGGAAAATTTATTTTTTCTTAAAGGCTGTAAGAATTCTTATGTTCTGTATTATCGTATACTGTTATATATTATCTATAAGATCCATGTAGCTGTATATATTATTATATAAGCATTGCAAAAAGCTAGAGTTTCATAGCTAGAAGACACTAACATGATAGACTTCTACTCCAATCCCTTTCCTTTAATATTTAAGATGAAGAGAAGGAAAATGTGTTCCCACATGTCAACAGTGAATTTAGTGACAGCATCTGATCTTGAACATGGATTTGTAAACACCCGGGACACTGAATTAAGCAGATAATTTTGAATCAGTTGGATATAAACTTAGTTATAGATTACATTTGATAATCTATCATCTTAGAAAGTTGGCCCACACAAATTTTGAAGTTGCAAAATACCTGATTTGAAAGGCAGGACATTTAAAATACTTCTTGAAATTAAAATAAACTACAAAAGAGACAAAGATCAAATGACTTTACAGAGTCTATTTTCAATAGTTCAAAGTGTTTTATCAAGTTCTAACCCGATGTCTTATCCATTTAAAGGATCAGTTTTATTCTATTATTTTAAAAGCAAGGAAAAGTAATTTAAAAGGGACTAGGGCCATCTAGATTTTCTCGTACTCCACAGAGGTTAGAATAACCCTTAACCTAGCAGGATAAAGCATGGAATTAAAAGTAGTTTATACAAAGGACAAATATTCTCTGTAGACTCTAATTTCTTTTGAAAGTTGCCAACTTAACTTCCACTAGAATTTCTTTCTAGCAGCATTGTCGCTATATATATATTTTTTTTTATAATGATTTTTTTATTATATTATGTTAGTCACCATACAGTACATCCCCGGTTTCCGATGTAAGGCTCGATGATTCATTAGTTGTGTATAACACCCAGTGCACCATGCAATATGTGCCCTCCTTACTACCCATCACCGGCCTATCCCATTCCCCCACCCCCCTCCCTTCTGTAGCCCTCAGTTTGTTTCTCATAGTCCATAGTCTCTCATGTTTCATTCCCCCTTCTGGTTACCCCCCCTTTCTTTATCCCTTTCTTCCCCTACTGATCATTCTAGTTCTTATGTTCCATAAATGAGAGAAATCATGTGATAGTCGTCTTTCTCTGCTTGACTTATTTCACTTAGCATTATCTCCTCCAGTGCCGTCCATGTTGTAGCAAATGTTGAGAACTCGTTCTTTCTGATTGCTGAGTAATATTCCATTGTATATATGGACCACAACTTCTTAATCCAGTCATCTGTTGAAGGGCATCTCGGCTCCTTCCACGATTTAGCTATTGTGGACATTGCTGCTATGAACATTGGGGTGCATATGGCCCTTCTCTTCACTACGTCTGTATCTTTGGGGTAAACACCCAGTAGTGCAATGGCTAGATCATAGGGTAGCTCAATTTTTAACTTTTTAAGGGACCTCCACACTGTTTTCCAGAGTGGCTGTACCAACTTGCATTCCCACCAACAATGTAGGAGGGATCCCCTTTCTCCACATCCTCTCCAACAATTGTTGTTTCTTGCCTTGTCTATTTTTGCCATTCTAACTGGCGTAAGGTGGTATCTCAGTGTGGTTTTGATTTGAATTTCCTTGATGGCTAATGATTTTGAACATTTTTTCATGTGTCTGTTAGCCATTTGTATGTCTTCATTGGAAAAGTGTCTGTTCATATCTTCTGCCCATTTTTTGATTTGTTTATTTGTTTCTCGTGTATTGAGTTTGAGAAGTTCTTTGTAGATCTTGGATACCAGCTATATATTTTAAAGTAACTTTGGGAAAACAGTAGAGAAAGAAAGCTGCTTAACATTCACGTTGTTAGTTCAGTGCCATAAGTTGCATGTTGTTTTGTCTATTTTATTGAAGTTAAAATGTAGTTTGAAATTTAAGGGAGTTTTGAAGTTAAAAAGGTATCCAAGTGAACGAATATATCCAATGGCTAAGCCTAAAGTTACCATATAGCTTTCACATAAAGGAAATTAGAGAACATAGCTATCCTCCTTCATTACTTCGGTGATTCACATCAGTCTCTTTACCAAAGATATTTTGATATTTCAGAAGCATCGGCATTATTAGATGATTATAATAATAATGCAAACAACAGCTCTTATTTATCGAGGGCTTTAAATTTGCATGGCTCTGTGCGTGACATGGAAACTCAGTCAACAACTGCTTACTGTCATTTGTATCATCTATAGACATGGAAGCTAAAGTGAGAAAAAGCTAATAAATAGGAAAAAGTTCTCTCCTGCTCCTTTCAAATTCTGTAACTTGTCTGATTCACGATTTCAAATATCAAATATTCAAATATTTATTTGGTATTTTCTACCTTGTAGATTTCTCTACTCTTCTGTTTTTTTTTTCTAACCTCTCATTACACAAAAAGCCACCAATAGAATAAATGCATATTTAACAGGTTAAACTCTTTATATTTAACAAATCAAATTTCTTTCATGAAGATATTTTATAGAAAATAATGGCTTTTTGGTCAATCTAAAAATTTTCAGTGTTAATAAAAAGCCATTTTGAATGTTACAAATATTATAGCATACCTTGATGGAATATGTGCTTATTTTGTCAAAGATTATACTGAAAAAAAAATAATTTCTGAATGACAGTTTTATTGGTGAGGATTGTTTTGAGTAACAGAACACCTTACACTCTGTGGCACAGGCATAGGGGGATGTTTTGGTTTCATACACAAAGTTATGAGAGGTGAGTTATTTCTGTAGTTGACTCCTGCCTCTCTGCGGTGGTCTTCGCTTTTCCTTTATGGTGAAAGGGAAGAAGAGTTTTCTCAAGCCTCTGTAGATGAACTCTTACTTAGACCACCAAGGAAGATGGGAATGGAGAAACCCATCATCATAACTTGCTTAGACCAAGTATGCATGATCCAAGCATGGTTTTGTTAGCCAGGAAGAAATGCATGGATGGACATCTGTTCTCTTGTTCAAAGTGGTATGACTATATGCCAGGAAAAAAAAATATTGCTATTTATAATGCTTTAGTTCACAAACAAGATTCATGTTACAGATACCACAGTGTACTCATTGTATGCCTGTCAGAGACAGACACTCGTGAGTTATATAACTTAGGACAAATTTTTTTTTTTTAAGATTTTATTTATCTATTTGACAGAGAGAGACAGCCAACGAGAGAGGGAACACAAGGAGGGGGAGTGGGAGAGGAAGAAGCAGGCTCCCAGCAGAGGAGCCCAATGTGGGGCTTGATCCCAGGACCCTGGGATCATGCCCTGAGCTGAAGGCAGACGTTTAACGACTGAGCCACCCAGGCACCCCATATAACTTAGGACAACCTTAATCAACCTAAATGAACCATAGTTTTTACAGAAACAAAAGGACTTGCCTTACAGAATATAGTGTGAATCAGGTGAGCAAATACATATGTCATTCCTGGTATCTAGCATATGCTTGCATTACCGGAACCTAGCTGTTCTAAAAGACTTTAAAATTGAATAAAGGCTCACACATGGTCAATGACTATATATAGTGCTTGATTAAAAGTCAGATTGAGTATTTCCAGTAGCTGATGACTCCTCCCCATGAAGGACCCATAAGGGACCATTCTCCTTTTATCATTTAACTTTACCATCTACTAAGGCCTTATAATCATCTGCATCTAGCTGGTAGAAGGGAAAACAGAGGACAAAGAAGACTACTAATTTCCTAAAAACGTTGGCCCCCTAAGTGATACAAATTAATTTTGTTCACAATCCATTGACAAGAACTAGTTACATGGCTGCACCTGATGCAGAGGTTATCTGGGAAATGTAATCCCTGCTCGATAGTCACCTCCCAGAAACTTATATTCAGGAAAAGGGAATATACGCATTGATGGCAACCAGTCATCTCATCTATAATGCGTAGTAATTGTTAGTGGTTCTTTTTAGATGTGCATTCTTTTCTTACTGAACGAGATTCTAAAGGAGGCAAGCAATAGGAACCAGTAGGGATGAGTGCAGCATGATTCATACAGGTAGCTGACAAATGTTCGGATGAAGGAAGCATTAGTATAGTAGTTTCATAGACTCAAACTGGATTGCCTGTATCCAAGTTCAGACTCACTAGTTCCTGGCTGTGTGATTTGGGGCAAGTTATTTCACATTAGTTTCTTCCCTTTTAAAAATGGGGATAGTAAAATTACCTATCCTATATAGGTTATTGTGAGATTAGACATAAATATATTTGAATAAATCTCTTAGAACAACAGTTATTGCACGTAAATACTGTACTATTTACATTGACTTTTGTTCACTGTGTGTGTGTGTGTTTGTGTATACACATATACATAACCCCACAGATATACATACGTAATCAACAAAGCATGAAAGATAATGAGAAGCATGTTAAATAGTATTTGTCTAAATGTGTTTACTTAGATGATGGGGACACAGAAAATCCTCAGACACATGAACTTAAAATCAGAATGTTAAAGAAGAGTGCTTGCTAGACTGGAGGGATCAGGAAAAGGTACTGCAAAAGGTGATTCGTGACAGTACTACACAAGCCAGCCACACACAGTTGCCTGGGGGGTGCGATATGATGGCAACAGTGTCTTGAAGAGGAAAGGAAAACGGAGCTATAGTTCAAAGAAGAAGATATCGTTGATATAAATTGGATCACACATGAAGGAACTAAAATGCCAAAGGAATTTTTTAAAAGACTTTTCTTTTTTCACTGGAAGGGAGAAAATAAGAGGATGTAGGAAAATAAGAAACTTAAGATGACTTGTAATTGAGAACTACAGATAGTTAAAAGAAGCATTGAAGACCTAGAATTTGAAATTAGAAGAGAATGCTGAATGAAAATCTCAAAAACCCCTTATAATTAATGATGATAATTTTAGTAACCTCATCATCTATAATGAATATTGAATAAAATATATCTCATGCAGTAACCACATAAACAGATACATCTAGCTTTTAAAACATTAATTCACAGAATTCCGCTTTCATGTTGGTAAGGAAATCAAGAGAAATACTTTGCCTTCTCAATAGTCATCTGTTTCACACTAAAATGAGTGATAGGTAACTATATTATCAAAATAGACAGAGACTCCGAAGTCAGAAAAATCTGGCTTTGAATATTGAGTTTAAAAATTACATATGATGTGGGGCACCTGGGTGGCGCAGTCGTTAAGCGTCTGCCTTCAACTCAGGGCGTGATCCCGGCGTTCTGGGATCGAGCCCCACATCAGGCTCCTCTGCTACGAGCCTGCTTCTTCCTCTCCAACTCCCCCTGCTTGTGTTCCTCTCTCGCTGGCTATCTCTATCTCTATCAAATAAGTAAATAAAATCTTTAAATAAATAAATAAATAAATAAATAAATAAATAAATAAATCAAGCTCTCTTCCCCACCCCATCCTACTTTAAAAAAAAAATTACATATGATGTGGATTTGTTACTCAACCTACATATTATTTATGATATTCTTTCCTCAATTATCCAAAGTTCTTACTAAAAATGTCTGGAGCTAAAATGCAAATTCATTGATCAGGGCAATATCTTCAAAGAGAAAACAAAGAGAAAATCAAGCACCGCAATCAAGGATTTAGATTCTCCTGATGTTTCTGACCATCGTCCCAGAGTTGCTTTTGTCTTCACACTGTGTCTCCTAGCCATGAAGATCATACATGGTTCCAAGGCTTTCATCCCCATACACCAATGTGAAAAGTTGGAAAGGAAGCTGTCTTTTCCTCTGATCGCTTTTAAGAGTAAAATTTCCCAGAAGCTCCCAGAAGTTTGCACCTAATGTCTCATAGCTTAATTAAATCCCTTGTGTATCATCACTAGCAAAAGGAATGGTAATATTATGATTGTTGAAGAGTAACCTAGTTTTCCCTGGAGCACATAGCCACTGGCTGGCTGAATAACATCAGGGCACCATTAATGTAGATCAAGGAAGGAGGTAGCTTTTCGGAGGGGCATTTGGAGACTGCCACAATCTCATTGACCCAAGATACTTGCAACTACAAAAAATATAAGCATTACAGTTACTATAGTTGAGACTACAGTTTTGAAAATAATTTTCACTTCCTATAATCTACAGGAAAAGGGAAAAGGAAAATCTATTCTATACCTCTCTCTCAACCTCAGAATTATAAGTATCTTATTCAAAGTTCCTTTAAAGGAAAAGCAGTCTCTACACTTTGCTTCACCCCCAGGGAAGAACATTCCTTTAAATTATTCATCTAAATCTGAGGGACGGAAAAAGGAGAAACACACACCAGGCTTCCTGTCTACATTCAAATCCAGTGTGTAAATGTTTTTGATTTATACCTGAATCATGGTTCAGAAAGCAGCTTAGTAATAAATGTGAAGTAATTGCTCATAGTAATATAATGATATTAGCCAGGAAGCAAGCCATGCTGTGGAAGAAGACAGTAGAAGCCTCTCCTGCTACCTTTGTGAGCAATATCATCTAGCTTGAGCAATTCTTCTTTCTAAAAAATTGGATAATGATGCTCTTAATTCCAGTGCTTTAAATTATTCATCTGGAGAGGTGTTTTTTCCCCTCATTTAGCAAACTCTTAATTGTCCTCTCCAATGGCAGCAGCAATATTTGCCAGCTTTTTTGATGAAAATAGAAGCTATTTAATTCTTCTGGGTAATATTGAAGAACTTAGACACATTTTGGATTCTGGCACCTGTTCTGTTCTTATGGTGGGTGGGTTTTGTAATTTGGAGTGAGTTCTAAGTGTTTGACTTTTCTTAATGTTCTAGAGAGACTGAAGGGATTGACCTATAAACTGGAAGTTGTTTTAGGATGGCTGAGATCTCTGTGTACGCATGTGTTTTCAGGCCTGGTATGATCCATGTGTAGGACTAAGTAGCAATGTGAAGAGCAATTTGAAGAGCATACAAAGACCTGAATGGCTTTAGATCAAGAGTTTAGTTTCTAACCCCTACAGATTTGGGTGTTTCATGTCTTGAGGGAAGCTATTTGCCAAGTTTTCATTCTGATAAATTCCTGTTGTTGTGGGCAACCTACAAAATGGCCATAAGTTCCACCTACCTCCCTAACATGAAAAGGAAGAAAAGAAATCAGGGACTGAAAAGATAGCAACAAATAGAGACTGAAATAAAATGTAAGCCTTCATTCTAATGCCTTATATAGAGAGATTGTGTTGATATTGCTAATGCCCATGGTACTATCTTTGACCCAGAGCCTTGCTTTACCACGTGCCATTCTGATTCTCTGAGTTGTGTCTGTTATGTACTGTGTCCCTCAAAATTAGGATCCCCCTGCCATATAAACTGGCATATTACATAAGATCATTAAAAGGACAATTAGATGTGTATTAATACAATATGGTCACCTGCAGAGGCAGATGGACCTTCCGCCCAAAATTTGGTTTCAGTGTCAGGACCAAGGACACCACATACCTACTAAGAGGGTATAGAAAGGTTTATTGCTTACAACATTAAAGTCTCTAGAAAAAGCAGGGTAGGCCTTGCAAAGAGATCCACATGACTCAAGAGAACAAAGAAAGGAGACTGGTCTGGCTTCTTATTGTGGTTGGGGTTGGGGCCACTTGAGAGATTACAATGCCTGGGCAGGGGGTTGCATCGTTGAGTCTGTCACCAGTGCCAAAGGAGAACCTGGGCTTACTAGCTTGTCAGCTGTGGGCACAAAGGGAAGAGGAAGAGATGACGCTGCAAAGCTGTCAACGCACATACAAAAATGGAGTCAGACTCCTCATTGCACAATATAAACATGGAAAAAGACAGGTTCGCTTCCTTTATAACAAACAACTGAATGATGAACAAATAAATGGATAAATACAGTTGATCTTCATTATTCATGGTAGTTATGTTCCATAAGGTCACCACACACGCTGAATTAGCAGATATTGAACCATTACTCCTAGGGGAAATATAGGGCTAAGTTCCTGAGAGCTTCTGGTCACAATAGACTGAGAAGTACACAACTTTATTTTATGTGGTTTTTTTTAAGACACTTTATGTAATATACATTGTTGATTCATTAATACTGAACTCGTGGCCAACAGCATTATAATGCATGCCCGAATGAAGCTTATCTAACATATGTATTTTCTCCATAAGGCATATCATAGCCTTTTTGCACCTAGGAACACTAGACCAAATTTCAGCACTGGGCTGGCAGGCCAATTTAAACAGCAAAATCACCAACAAAAAGTACTCATTGTGAAAAATTGGCATTTAACAAACCATGGAAAGGACTAGTTTATGATGTGAGAGCTGAAACAAGAAGGCATAGAATGGCCTTATTTGAACTCCGCTGGAAATCTTTGCATCAGGCAACACATTTTCCACCATTCTGTGCATGTCCACAAATAACCCCGAGTGCCCCATGTATTGAATTTAGGGCTCCCAGAAAATTTTAGCAAATAGGCAAATTTAAAAATATGTAATCCATGAGTAATGAGGACTGTAAATGAATGAATACATATTTTTAAATTGAGCCATTTTAGAGAAGATGCATCCATTCTTTCTTCTTTCCATTTGTTGCTATTGTTGTTTTTGCTTTACTCAAGAAGTTTCAGTAATTCTTAGTAAGCTGCATGGTAAGTGGAATCATTTCAAACTGGTGAGGGAAAAGCTTTTTAGTTCTCATATAAAATCACTGAAATCATCCTGTAGGTGACAGGCAATAACCAGTGATGAGACGTGATACAGATTTTGAGTGACAAGAGAATGCACCAGTTAAAATACAGGCTAAAGAATGGATTTACATTATAGATGAACTACTTACCACTGTGTGATTTTAGGAAAGCAATTTAATATCTACAATCTTCAATGTTCTCTCCTGTAAAATGGAAATAATACTTCCAGTACATTTTAGTGTTGTGAGGATTAACTAAGTTAAATTAACACATAATATAAAGGTGTTTTATCATAGGTATATTTAATATTTTTAAGCTAGCTACATTAATTTGAGAAGTATTTTTCACCCGCATTTTCTTGGTGAAATTATTAGTGGCACTCTCTTTCACTCTTAAAATGTCCTGGTTTGAATGATGAATTTTACAGTCACTTTACTATGCCAAGCAACTATCAAGCCTTGTTTGAGTTCTGTAAGAGTAGTGCCATGGTCACCTGTTACATAGGTCATCACCATGGAATAGAGAACACAAAGCACGTATGCAGCATGTTGACATGATAGGACTAAACAATTTGTGGTAAGTCAAGATTTTTATCCTACATCCCAATTTAGGTGATTTTTCTTGCCACATTTATGAAGTCCAAACCCACAGAAACAGTATTGTCCTGAGAAAACTGGGATAAGTAGCCTCATGAAAGAAAATGTATTTGCTATGACTAGATTTTTCATTTACCACCTCCAGCTTCTAGGAATTAATCAAAGTTGAAAGCTGTTTGTGAGCTTTCAGTTAAACAAAGCTATTTTGTAATTAGTCCGTCCGGAAAGAGAAGCAGTATTGGGTATCAGAGGAATCTTGCAGTTAATAGATTTTGTTCAACAGTGTCTTTTAGGGGGTAGGTAAAGTGTTAGTAAAACCTAGAAAAGACACGCCAAGCAATCAGTTGGCCATGTCTGCTTCGGGGATGAAGTTTTCCATTTTTGTTGAACACTTTTCTTGCCATACTGAGCCAATGAGTTTAGAGATTCCACAAAGATCTCAGGGCATTATACAGATGGATCTTCTTTGGGGGAACATAGATTGTGCTGCAAAGAAACCTTAACATTTTAGAAGCTTTCGGTTATGACAATTTCTTAACATTTTTAGAAAGTGATTCCATGGCAAAAGAACAAGATATATTTCCAATTAAAACAACACACCGGTCTCAAAAAAAGTGAATTATTTTTTTTAAATCAAGTTATTGAAGAGATTTGCAAAGTGAAGGGCACCTAAAAATAGCAATAGCAAAATGAACAAACACCAGTATATTCATATAATGGAATTCTACGTATGCAATAAAAGAAATGTTAGATATATAGATATATATTATATATTCATTAACAGTGAGAATTTTTTTAGTAATGTAGAGGAAAATTATGGATACATTGTGCTATTTAAATTAAAAATCCAAAATATTATCTGTGTACTTTTTATGGAATCATATATAAATAGATTTTTATAATATACCTTCTGAAGACAAACTTCACAGGTAGCATAGCTATCAAGTAAAGAATATCTACTAACCTCATGGAAGAAGTTCCTTTGCAGAGCAGATCATATAGGGAAGGGAGGAAAAGAGTTCTTCAATTTTAAGGTATTTATTTTGTTACTGAGTGGCCCGAAGCAAATTGAAAAATGTACATCAGGATTTGGAGGAGCGGGCTACAGGGTAGGTGCTCAGAACATTGAGCATACGGTATAGAATGAGGGCTCTCTCTAGTACTTCCGAGGGAGTATGCTAGAGCTGATACTAGAGGTGCTGAAATTCAGACACTTGAGACTGAAAACAGCTGTCGTTGCTGATGTGAGTAGCCAATAGAATGGACATCCTTTCCTTGTCCCACCTTGTAGTCTTCCTCTGGGAGCTCCTCATGGCAGAATTCAAACAGAACTTAACTGGGAAATGAGTCTCACATGTGTCTGAGTCCCAGAATCACAGGACAGAGTATAGAAAGTGTATTTTTTGCTGAGTGACAATAGGTAATTGATTGGCACTCTTTTGTAACTCATGTTGTCAGGATTGAATGAGACAACGTATGCAAAGTACTGTCTCTGGCACATCGTTGACGCTTAGTAACTACTAGCTGCTATAAATAATAATGAAATACTTAAAAAATATCTGTAATGCAAAACACTCAGTAAGTCCTGTGGCTGACACACAAGTGGCACGTAGCCTATATATCTATTGCTGTATAACAAACTATCCTGAAAATACAGTAGCTCGTAACAACAGTCATTTTATTACATCTCATGAATTTGTAGGTCTGGAATTTGAGTAATACCCAGGTGGCTGACTCTCTGCTCTGTCACTTACCTGGGTTACTTGATGGTATTCAGTTGGTAGGAAAGCAACGAAATGACTTCACTTATTTGCGTGGTACTTGGACAAGAGGTGTTTCTAAGAGAGGAAACAGTGGATTACAAAGAATCATGAAGAAAATTTGGGGCATCATGGAAATACTGATTATCCTGATTGTGTTTAATTATTTTATAGGTGCATATGACTTCAAAACTGATAGCACTTCACATGATTACACATTATATGGGTACTTTATTACACTTCAATTATTCTTGAATACAATTTTTTTAAAAAACCTGAGAAAACCGGGCATTACAAAAATCCCCCAAAATCATCAGAATCTCTATTTCTTAAATGCCTGACTCATTTCACTGTTTTCCCTACATTTTTTGCCTGACAACTCTTTGATCTCCTCTTCATATGACAACAATTCTGTAATATTAGTTTTTAGAGAGATAGAAAGGTAAGTCTGTGTTTCCTCTAGAATGGTTAATCAGAACCAATTTTGATAGTATAGAAGAATTTCTTTTAACTTCACAACTCATTGAGTATATAAAATTTTTACTTTAATTGGCAAATTTGGGGAGAAATCTCATTTCTTTCATGTATTACTTCATGCAGACCTATTTACCATTTTTAGAGCTGTTACAGGTTTGTGACCTACAAAAGCAGGAATTCTGACAAATCTGTTTTGCGTGATTGTCATCAAAAAGAAAAAATATGTGGTATATTATAATTGCCTACGGCGCATTACAAGTATATTCCTGCCAGAAGAGAATTTCAATTTTGACTGGGTATTGATGAGGAACACTGGGTGAACAGTCATCTTATCCTTTCACATCTAATGAATGGAAAAATTCTCCAGAGATGGCACGCTCCTGGGCCCATAAATTGAAAACCTTTCTTTATGCTCCAATAACCATGTACTTTTGGTGCTAGATGCTATAGGACGTCTTCATATAATAGAAGGACCTCTGGCTCTGCACCTCCTTGTCTGGCATCTCACAGTGCCGGATGAGTTGACCCAGTGTGTGGTATGAGTATTCCTGGAAATGATCTATGGAAACTACAATGTGAGGACTACTAATAACTTCACAATATAAGGAAGTGACTGCAAACCACATAAATAGATTCTGTTAAACCCAAGCCAAGTGTATGTCTATCACTTATTCACCTCTCTGATCACCAATTCTTAGAAACACGTGTGGCTACTCCAAAGTCATCTGACACACAAGGAGAATGGTGATGGAGAAGAGAGGGAGTGAGAAGAGATAACAGTAGTAACCATTTGTGGTTAAAATACCTTAATTTTGCAAAATCTTCATATATCCTATATTTCATAAATGTACGTGTGTATATATATGTATACAATGAATTATTTAGAGCTACCCATTCTCATCTACCTCTTAGACATTTTTTGTACACTTTGAGAAATACATGTGTCCCGGGCTGAACAACTGCTTTTGAGAGTCCTATTGGATACAAGCTGGGTCAGGTTTGAACCATAAAAGGGAATGAAAAAGTTTGGTTTTGTTTTATGTGAACATTTTAAACACCAGAAGCCTTTAAAGATTCCATTTATTCCTGGAATGCCCTCTTTCTTCTACCTCCACATACACCCACTACTGTCACTACTGTCGAGAGATACAGGCTCACTCGAAACTAGTCTTTAATCAGTCAAGTTCTTATTTTCAAGTAACAAAAACTTTATCTGACTTAAGAAGACAATGAATTTATTGAAAGAATTGACAGAAAGGTGGCTGAACCTGGCTTGGATATAGGTGGGAACTAAGGAGTTACGCAGCAATGAGGACTATAGCAAAAAATCATGCCCATAAAATCAGCGTGGCGTGCTCCCTGTTGCTGCTAAGCTTTGCACTCAGCTTGCAAATCTGCCATCTATTGTTGCTTGACCCTGGGAACTGCCATTCCTGCCTCTGAAAGCTCTTTGCTGCTGCTGCTGCTGCTATTGCTGTCAACTGCTTCAAAGTATATTCCCCCTGGGGCATTCTCCTGTTTGGTGGCTATCTCCCAGTTCCAAGTTCAGAAGTAGGACATTCTAGGTCAAGTGCTCATGCCTTTGATACAAGGGAAATTAATAAATGAGCATCTGGCATTTTTAACATCTGTAGTTAAAGGCAGGAACTGCCTTTTTCTAAGACTCAGATGTGAGGAATTCCCCAAAAGTAAGAATGGGCCTCCGATTCTGACCCACAAAAAAAAAGATAATACCACAAAAACATATAATCACAAAGAACATATTGCACGTCTGACCAATGGTAACCTGCACTTAACCTTTACTTCTATTAAACAAGAAAGATAAATACAAGATAAATGATCTATAAAATAAATGTGATCACAGACATAATCATAGTAGGATCTTTCAATAAAAGTTTAGAAGCTGATTCTGACATTTATATGGAAATAAATAGCCAAGTAATCAAAACAATTGACAAAGAATGATTTGGTAGAATTTACAGTACTTGATTTTAAGACTTACTATAGAGCTACAGTAATTAAGACTGCAGTCAGTGTACTGACATAGCGATAGACAGGTCAGTGGAACAAAATAAAGAATTCATAAATTGATCCACTATAATACACTTCAATTGATGTTTAACAAAGCTAAAAAGTAATTTATTGGGGAAGAGAATTTTTAATAAATGCTGAAATAATGGGATAGTCACATGGAAAAAAGACATTTCACCCCTACCGCACTTCATATAGAAAAGTTAATTTGATATCTACCATAGTCTTACACTAAAAAGCTAAACGCTAATATTCATTAAAGAAAACACAGAAGGGACACCTGGGTGGCTCAGGTAAGCATCCGACTCTTGATCTCGGCTCAGGCCATGATCTCAGAGTTGTGAGACTGAGCCCCAAGTTGGGCTCCATGCTGGGCATGGAGACTGCTTAAGATTTTCTCACTCCCTCTCCCTTTGTCCTGCTCCCCCTGCCCAAAGAAAAGAAAAAGAAAACCCAGAAGAATATTATCGCAACTTGGGGTCACATATTTGAAGCAGGATTCAAAAGGCAACAACCACAGAAGAAAAATTAAAAATTAGACTTCATCAAAATTAGAAGTGTGTGCCTATCAAAAAGACATCATTTAGAAATGAATAGGCAAGACTCATGCCAGGAGAATATATTTGCAAAACCTTTATCTGTCAGAAGATCTAGTAGCCAGGATATAAAAACAACATCTGAAACTCAACAATAAGAAGATAAATAACCTAGTAAACAATAGGTAAAGTCTGGAAGAAATACTTCACAGGAACACAACTGAATGGCCAATTCACATAGGAAAAAGTGCTCACCAGGATTTGACATCAGGGAAATGAAACTTAATTAAATGAAAATTAAAACCAGAGTAAGTAACAGTATGTACCCACTAGAATAGTTAAAATTAAAAAGAGGGACAACCCAGAAATTCCACTGTTAGGAATTTACTAGAGAGAAATTAAAGTGTATTTCCATCAAAACACACAAGCATTTTAGAGCATTTTTTTCATAATGGCCCCACAGTGGGTGTGATAAGGTTTTTTAGGTGTCACCTTGACTGGGCCATAAGATAGCCACATACTTGATTAAACAGATTTCTGGATATGTCCCTCAGGATATTTTTGGATGAGATTAACATTTGAGTAGGTAGCCTGAGTGAAGCCGATCTCTCTCCCTAATGCAGGTGACCCTCATCCAAACTACTGAAGACCCAACCAGAACGAAGGCTCAGTAAGAGAGAATTCTTCCTCTGCCTGTCTTTGAGCTGGGACATCAGTGTTCTCCTGCCTTTAGGCTTGGACCTGGCTTAGAACTTAAATTGGCTCTTCTGGCTCTCAGGCCTTCAGACTCAGACTGAACTACATGCCATTGCTCTCCTGGGTCTCTATCTTGCCTAACAGTGCAACTTCAGAATGGGAAAACCCAAAGGACAATCAACACGAGAATAGATTGTAGTATATTCATATAATGGAGTACTACTCAGCACTAAAATGGAGTAAAGTACTGATATCACAGTAGTATAATTTCATAGTATTATCCTGAATGAAGGAAGCTGAACATAGAGTACATACCAAGTGATTCCATTTATATGAAGTTCCAGAAGAGGCAAAAGTAAATTAAAGGAGATCAAAATCAGAATGTTGTTGCTTCTCTGGGGCTATAAGAGTTGACTGGGAAGTAATGTAAGTGATTAATACATTTTGTATTCTGATAGGAAAGGGGGTTATACTCAAAAGTATATGCATTTGTCAAATATCAATGTTTGTGTGTTTATAATATATATGTCCACTGACTATAATATATAATCTAAGAAACAACTGTGAAAATCAGTTGCAAGATAAAAGAAAGGGCAGAAATACTTACTGAAACCAGAATAGGGAAACCGACAATGTTCAATGATTTCTTTCCTGGAAAATTATATGAAATAACATTTGTGCAGCATTGACTAACTTAAAAAGAACTCTCATGTAACACTTAAACAACCCTTCTACAAGTTCGTTTTTATGGATTAATTTTCAGAGTTCTTAAGTACCACAAGGTTGGAGTTCTAATTCAGGATTTATACATATTAATCATCATATTACTGAAGTCATTTTAGTTTTCTTTGGCTTTAACTTGTTTGCTTGTTTTTGTTTAAAACTCAAAATCAGGGTTTCCCGAAATGAGTTCTTAGCAACAGGGATTTCAAGAAAATGTAGTGGGAGTTAAATTTAGAAGAAGGAGCAGAAGAAGTGTTCTGAGGTCAAACACATTTGAAGGCATGAATAAAAGGAAATTGTTTTTATTTCATCTCAGACCTCCTCAGAACCTTTAATTCAGCCATAAAAGTGGATCTGATTTACTTTCTATCAGTGACTCTTCTAAGTTCTTTGTGCAAGTTAGTTTATTTAATCTTTATAATAAAAGGCTTAATTGTCCCCACGAGTATGGTACTTACATCATCTTAAAAACAGGAAGGCTGAGGCAGAATGAGGCAAATAATCTTCAAAGGGCACAGTCACTAGTAAACAGAGAGTTGGGACTTGAAACCTAGCAGTGGAACTCAATCCTGTGCTTATAAGCACCATGTTTCACAGAGGATGCGGTAAGAGACCAGAAGAGTAATTATGTACCAAATGGGAGAAAGGGGGAAACATTGCCAACCTCTTGAAAGGAAAACCAGCTTTCACCTTCTCAAAGGGGAAACATTTTCCAAAGGTTAGACAAATTTTCTGTTGAGTGTTGGTGATGAACAATAAATTCAGGAAAAATCTTGAAAATCTAAAATCCAGTAATCATAGAACAGAGTACCAGAGATCCTGATGAAGTATTCGGGAGGGAGGTGGGGTAGCATAAGGGATTGGCTCCAATTGGGAGACATCAGAAGCAGGATGTGATGAGCATCTCCTGGGTGGCTCAGTCAGTTGGGCATCTGACTCTTGATTTTGGCTCAGGTCATGGTCTCCAGGGCATGGGATGGACCCCGCATAGGGGTCCCCACTCAGTGGGGAGTCTGCTTGACATTCTCTCTTTCCCCCTCCCCTCACATGTGCTGTCTTTCTAAAATAAATACATCTTTAAAAAACAAATCAGTATATGATGGGTGTTTCAGAGATAATGATGACTGAGAAGCTTAGCCGCTGGGTGGTGATTGATGAAACAGGCTGATGAGGCTTGTGGGGGATGGTTCAGAGGAACTCTAAGAGGAGTCACATCTGAAGTGTGGATCCAGAATCTTTTGTTTCCTGAGGTAAGGACAGCCAGTCCTTAGACCAAACGCAGTGGGAAAGGCCAGCTGCTCCCTCAGGCTGTGCCTGGAGGTTGAAGAAGATACAGGTGATACCATTTGAGAAATACAACCTTGAAAGGGCAGAATGAAAGGATACAAATATTTTGGCTGACAGCAGAGCTAGTTGGGAGGGAAGACAATTAAAAGAGCCGAGATCATAAGTGGCAGGCTTTTCATATTCAGAACGCTGTAAGACAGTTGCCAGAAAGGAAATGTTTTTGTGATGAATTCTGAGGGCAAATAAGGTTATGTGGGTTTCTTAATCATTCAGAAAGCACATGACAGAAGGTGATAAGTGAGAATTGAGAAAATCCCTGATAGAGTTGAAATTGTGTGAGGCTGAAATGTCGTGGGGCGGGGGGACATAGCAACATAGCTGTTGATTATTCAGACTTAAAGCAGTATTCATAGGAGTTCTGAGCTTTCCAGCACTTTGGACTGAACTTCTCATAAAGAGAAAGGGAAGGTAAAGTAAGGCATATTGAGAGAGCCAAAGGCCCGGGCACAGCTGTCTCCCCTGCCTTACTCCCTCCAGAACCAGTTTCAGTCCATAGAGATAGTGTTTTCCTCAGTCAGCTCTAGACTGGGTTCAAGATTCTTGGGGATCTGAATCAGTCTGAATTTGTCCTGAAGATCCTTTCTAGGCATACCTTGACCTGGAGACCCCTGAAACTCATCTCGTCTCTCCAAGAGTTGTCCAAACTGGAAATGTATTAAGGTCAGTTAGAACGCTTTGAAACTCCATGGATTAAATTTAGATGCTCTTTATTCTGCTCTCTAACCATCAAGAATATACAAACTGAATCTTGGATTCTTATAATTACCTATTTCCTGCTTTTAAAGACCAAGATTCTAAAAAACAAGAATCGTAGGAATTGAATTGACATTGACTTTCAGAAAATTAATGCCCTAAATATGTTTCATAGGATTTGATATCTTGTAGGAAATCTGTTTTCAAAAAGTAAAAATCTTCAAAATTACTCTAAACCCCCAAGCACATTTCTTCAACTGGAAGAGATGCAAATTTTCTCAAATTGGGTTCAATCTGAATGTTAGCAGAAGAGCAGAGGAAAAGTAAAATGATCTGATTGAAATTGATGAATAACTGTTTTATTTTTAATCTAAGAAGGCCAATAGGAAAAGAGATGGATTGAGAGCAAATAGAAACAAGTTAAAAGGATAATTAGGGATGGGAAAAGAAATATATGTCATTCAGACCAGGTTCTTACTAAGGAAAAGATACTGCAATTGTATTTGAAACATACATGAAAGAAAAATAGCCCTAGTAAAATTGAAGAGTGGAGAATTAAAGAGAGTTTATCAGGAAATGGGGGATTTTATATCACTATTTCCTTTTTGCATTTAATGTGAAGTCAGAAAAAAAAAAAAAGAGCTGCCTAGGGCATAGGGCATATTTCTTAGCGTAGCTGTGGAAGAGACCATTGTTAAAAAAAAAAAAAAAAAAAAAAAAGATTGGAACATCCTAAGGCAAAGCAAGTGTAAGTACCAAGTCCAAATAACTGTGATTCATGACTCTGAAAGGACAAGAAAATAGGAAGAACAAAGTCATGCTTTGAATTAATTGCTTTTGCCATATCTCAGAAGCTGGATGAGGATGCTACCTGGCTCTTTTAAAGTGGAAAAATGATACAAGAAAATTCTTCTTAATTGGCTTATGAGAAGGGAACATGAAATTGCAGATTGGAAGTTTTTTTTTTTTTTTTTAATTGGTGAGGTTAGAAAGAATTTCAAGGTGATGTTACAGAAAGAAAATAAGAAACAGAACGGGAACAGGGAGAAACCAGTTGATATATTGCTAAAAATCAGCTATAACTGGAAAGTGCTTTAGAATTTACAGACTCCAATTTTCTCATTGTTTATAAGACAGAGCAGAGTTCAGAGCTCTAATCTGGTTCCTTGGACTTTCATCTCATTGGCCTCTGGCCACTTGACTCCTTTCCTTTCCTTTCCATCCTGGGGTCTCTGCAGAGGTAATAATAGGGTTCTTCATGCAAGAAGATGCCTAGAAATCATTGTTAGAAACATGGGTTTTCCAAAGCCTGTCCCTCAGCCCTTTACACTTCTACTCTTCAGAGCAAAGTTCAATTTAACTTTTTTAACTTAATTAAAATTGAACAAACCCCCAGTGTCTTAGTCATAACAGCCACATTTCAAGTATTCAATAGCCATACGGAGCTAGCAGTTACCATATTGGCCAGTGCAGACAAAGAACGTTCTTGTTGTCACAGAAAGTCCTGCTGGAATCAGACAGCATTGTGCCAGCAACTGTGCGGCTTATAGCTGTAATTTTTACCTAAAATTAAGGCATCTTTTCTATTTTCCATAGAGTTGTCCATAGAAGTCAGGAAATGTAAACATTAGTTTTTCCTCTACCATCAAACAACAGACTAGTGATGTCACCTGTACTGATCTCTTCTGTTTCGCCTTCCTCATGTGTAAAACAGAGAAAATAAATGCTTGCTACTCTCACAGGGCTGTTGAAAGGGCCAACCAGAAAGCTGAAAAGATCCTATAATAATGAAGTTTATTACTACAGTGATGATGATGATGAAGATTAAGGAGGATGCCATGTTTTAAAAACCCATTTTAAGGAAAACATGTGGGCTTGGCCTTTCTTTACTCCACTTTCAAAAATATTTGCTATTTTTGGAGTCCAAGGTACTATTCTGTTTTTTTTTTAATAATGATAAGAGTATCTAAGCAATGATACAAATCTTGTACATCCATTTCTTTTCTGAATAAAAATAGATAAACTAATATTTAGATTAAGGGTGAAGGTCAAACAGAATTAGAAACTGAGATCTGATTGAAAATTTTGGGGTTGGCACACCAGGTTAAATTAAAATGAAAAGGCGCTGATCTCACAGTACCATATTAATGGCTTACATTTGTTCCTCAAACCAGCGATTTTAATTAGGGAAAAAGCACAGACAGGGATGCTCATTTTTATCTATGCAGGTAATTGGCAATGCAGCTAGCCAATTACCTGCAAAATCCTGGAATAGTGGACCCTTGATCCAAAACATTTGGAAACTACTGGACTCTGGAAAATTGGCTTAAAGGCAGCTTTTAGCTAAAACTACAATCAGATACTTTGAAAGGCTCTCTTTCTTCTTTTCCACTCATCCGTCTGACATACACCATCTGTCAGATCATGCTGGGTCGCCTCTGTCAGCCTTCCGCTCATCTTGAAAGAGAGACAGCTTTTGAAGGTTTTTATTTCTCATGAATTTCCCCATGAAAATGCAGAGGGTTTCTTCCTGGTTCAACATTGCTTTCAGTAGAAGGTGAGGAGCTAGTGTCTATCCACAGGACACATATGATTGATCACAGACACACCCTGCACCATCAAGCCCTGCTCAGGAAGTCTGTGTTCGTGCTTCTCAAACTTTATCACGCACAGGACTCTCCTGGGGATGTCGTGAAGGTGCAGCTTGTGATTCAGCAGGTCTAGGGGGGGACTCGGGTTCTGCATTTCTGTTTGACAAGTGACACTGCTGCTGCTGGTCCAGGGATCATATTTTTAGTCGTGAGAGTAGAAGCTATTCGAACAAGTTTAACCATTTGAAGTGATTCCACAGAATGATTTTAACAATAAATAAGAGCAGTAATAATCATAGAATTTGTTTAGCTCTTTAAAATGGGATTTTTCATGTGTTATCTCAGAACACAGTGCTGTGAAATTAGAAGCTATGGCTATATATTGCTGTTCAGTAACACACTGACCCAGAATTTAGTGGCTAAAAATGATGACAACATTTACCTCATTCACTGACTTGACATTTGAACAGCGCTCCGTGCGCACAGTTCGCCTTAGCCCCACAAGACGTCACAGGGAACAGCTCAAATGCTAGGGAATGGAGTCATCTAAAAGCTTGCTCATTCATTCTTCTGATGGTTGATGCTGGAAGACAGCTGTCACCTCAGCTAGAGCTGTGTCCAGACCATCTACACATGGCCTTTCCATGTGGCTTCTCGACTTCTCCACAGTATGGCAGCTGTGTTCCCAGGATGAGTATCTCATGAGAACCAGGTGGAAGGTTAATAACCTTTTATCATTTAGCTTCAGAAGTCACATAGGGTCACTTGTGCCATAGTTACAGACCTGGCCGTATTCAAGGAAGGGAAAGAGAGGCCACATTCCTCATTGAAGAACAGTCATCATTGCATTTTTAAAAGAGCTTGTTCAGTGCGGTATATTGGCTTGGCCACCTTTGAGAAATGCAACATTGCAATAAGTAATATGATCCAATTTTACTATGAAGATGACTGGCCATTAACAGGGAGATCACTCACTCTAGGATTCAGTGGACATAAGACAGCTTAGGAGTCTGTTTAAAAATGTTACTTGGATTTTTAAAAATGTGTAGAGTGGCATATATAGATATGTATAATGCAGTATTTAAGAATGTGGTTTGGGCCCCCGCTTCCCTATTTCCTAACTTTATAACTTTGGACTAACAGTTGCCTAACAATTATTATCTTTGCTTTCCTTGTTAGTGAAACAGGAGTTTTTCCATCTGAAACAGTTCTTGGCAGCCTTAAACAAATTAAAGTTTGTAAAGCACCAAGTCTCCTGCCTGACTGATAATAAGTGCTTAAGAAATGATAACATTTTTATTACCATTGTCATTTCTACTGCTATTACCATTAAGAAAATAACAAGGCTTTTGTTTTTCTTTTTCATTAAGGTAAATGCATTTTTGTTTGTTTTTCCCTTGCCCTTTATCTCATTATGATTAAATAGTATCACTGAAAAAAATCTGACGTAGTTTAGAGCTAGCTATTGCAGGAAGAAAGAAAATATGACAGCTCTAATGTTCTTTAGTCATATTTGATGACTGGAGCTTCAGAGAAAATGCAGTTTTAGAATTGACTCCAAGATACATACCTGTGCATTAATGCCTTGATTTAATTTCTAGTTCTTGATGGTGAGGACCATTAAATTATTTATTCATTCCCCATAGCAGCTGGTGAGTGATCGGCATAGGTCAGGTGATCAGTAGATGTATTAACTAATTTTTAATTGCCACTCATTCTTGCTTTTTATGAAGGAATTCTTTAGTAGTGTTAGGTAAAGAAATAGTTAATGTAACGGTGATTTTCCATAATCGTTAAAAGTCTAATTCTTCATACCAGAGTTAACATCGTGTCACAGTGGTTATCTGATATTTTAGTTGTGTTCCGGGTTTTAATGATTAAAACAGTGAGTGAGGAAGGGTTCAACCAGCCCTCAGAAAACAGATTGTGGATTTGAGTGAGAATTGTTCAGTCTTTGTTCACAAGTTCTTCAGTTTCTTCCAGAGCTACTGATGCCAAATTATGTAGGTTCAAAGTTCCTTGAAATAAAATGGGCACTGGTGATGTATGGAGAATCCGTAATACCCATGTATGGTAAAAATATCTCATCTGATGGTGAATTCACTGTGCTGTAGGCATTTCTAATACCACTAATTTTGCTCTAGTCTCTCTTATATTTTCCTATTGGCTTGTAAGCAAATTATTTTGTTCCTCAAGAAGAAAAACAAAAAATGACTTCCCTTCTCTCACAAACACATAAATGCAATCATAATTGAAAACAGAAGAAAGAGAAGATGTGAAAAACAGCTCGCATTATTTTTAGCTTCTTTTTACTTGTTCACATATCAGGATATTTAAAAAGTGCCTCTGAGCCAGACACCTTAGAGTGAGAAGTCCCGCGATACCGCTGTAATGGACTCTGCGTACCCAGGTGCCTGGCTGCTGGGCGGCACTGTATTCGCCAATTCAGTGAAAGAGATTTTATGTATTTAAAAAAAAATAGCTGTTTCGGACAAGTTGCAGGAGGCTATGAATGATAGAGCAAGTGTTTTTGCTCCTCTTACATCTGCATTTTCACAGGTTTCTAGATGAGAACAATATACTAAGGAGTTAACTTCTGCTCAAACCTAGATAAGCAAATTAAAAAACCCCCCTAAAAGTAAAATTATATTATTTCTCTTTGTTGCATATGTTTTCTATACACAACTGAGCCAAATGTCAGGGCACACTTGCATTCCCATAAAAATTGAGGAGAAATAATCACTTCTGAATATGGAGAAATGATTTATTCCTTATTAGAAAGACTCCATTGTTCTCCCTTTCAGACTATTTCTTTCAGCACATCATTTTGTCTGTTTTAGTGATGGTTAAATAGATATAGCTTCCAATCCATCTTTCTTTTTTTGTAATTTGTAAATCAATTTATTTACAGATTTTATATTTACCTTTTTTTTAACCCATCTTTCTTAAAGTGTGTTCTAATGAACACAGATCCATTGTTACATTGATTCATGTTACATGGGGGGGGGGGTTAAGTTGGTGAAGTGCAAAGAGCCGGATTAAAAAATAAATAAATGTAAGCAGGATTTTTGCTGCAGTTCTTCTTGAAGCTTTGATTTCCTAGCGTGTAGTGAGAACCTCCAAGAGTCTTTGTCTTACCATGGCAACCTGGCCTTTGCTTCTACTGAAACTATTTTTGGGGAAAGATACCAATGGTTCCTGACCTGCCAAATCCAGGGCATGTTTAAAGATGCTGTTATTAGAATTGTATTGAATTGACACCATTTGTTACTTTTCTGTGTTGAAATGGTCTATTCCTTTGGGTCCTTGATACCAAACTCTTCTGACTGTATTGTATATCTTACCATATCATGTCTTAACTATGTATGTCTTCCCATAGCATGTATACTTACTTACCATGTCCTACCATACATATCTTCTTCACAAATTGTCCTTGTGTCCACCATTAACGAGAGATGTTTCTCCAGGCTACTCCTCAGACCACTTACCCTCTTGTTCTATACCCTCCTCTTACATCTTCTCATCTGTTACAATTTCAACATCCAAATACTGCTAATATTTTGATCTTGAATCTAGATGTCTTGGTTGCACTTCACATTCATACCCAGCTTCATAATCAACTATCCGTGGTACACATTTACCTTAATATACTACAGTAATCTCAAACTCAGCATGTCTAGAAATGAATCAGTAAGCATTATCTCATTCTGAGTCCTATCCTTTATTCAAATTTACTGATCTCTCTGTATTTCCTATGTCAGCAACACTGCCCTCGCAGTTAATCAAGCTAGAAACCTGGGATATTTTCTTGACATCAACCATTCACATATCTCCCATACCTTATTGAATTTCAAATTTGACTCCCATTAAATGGGGTTGATTCTGATGCAATGTACTAAGTATTATAAAATAATGGCTAGAAGGCTGTGTGTTACAGAGTAAAGAAAAGCATTCTACCTTTATAAGGCTTTCCCCTTCTTTCCTATGTCCATTCTAGTTCAGTCCATCTGTATCTCTTACCTGAACAAGTAAAATTGCTTCTTGTCCCTTATTTAACTTTGTCCCACTTAAACGTATATCCGACCTTGCCCCCGCCTGGCTTAATGACTCCCAAGGGTTTCCCATCACCTGAACCTCCTGATCAGGAGCTTAACCCGGAACACGTCTCCGACCTCATCTCTAAACATCTCTTCCCCTTATGTTCCATTAAGTGTGAGCTGCTTGTTATTTGCCACATTGAGCTTACCACGTCTCATCTGCATGGCCTTGTTCGTGTTTTCTCCTTTAATAAGGTGTTCTTTCTTCCCACAGTCTTCCCTTCATCCCTCAGGACCCACTCAGGCAATCTGTAATAAGGCCTTTCCCCATACCCTCCCTCCGAAGACTTTACAAGTAATCCTTTTTCTGTCCTCCTGTGTGCATAGCTGTATTAATACAATTATATTTTAGTAATTATTTCTTAATATCTGTCCTTCATAATAGGAGGAGAACTGAGCTTGCTTTTTAGCCATTTTTTCTCAGTACCTAGTACAGTAAAGAAAATTCCATTTATTCATTCATTCATGTATTCTTTCAGCGCTTTGTATTGAAGACACGAAAAGATGCAATAGAGTCCTCCTTTCAAAGAGTTCACAGTCCAGGGGCGCCCGGGTGGCTCAGGCGTTAGGCGTCTGCCTTCGGCTCAGGGCGTGATCCCGGCGATCTGGGATCGAGCCCCACATCAGGCTCTTCTGCTATGAGCCTGCTTCTTCCTCTCCCACTCCCCCGGCTTGTGTTCCCTCTCTCGCTGGCTGTCTCTCTCTGTCAAATAAATAAATCTTAAAAAAAAAAAAAAGTTCACAGTCCAGTGGAGAGTCAGGAAAGTATACAGGTGACTCCACTACAATGTGATAAGCAGCTATGTAGCACAGAGGGAAAGAAATAGTAAAATTTTTACTAACCTTACCAGACCTGTGAGAATACAGAAATAATATAAAATAAAAGATGTGTGCAGAGACAATATAAGTGGATGTGTTAAAAAATCATTTTGTATAATTACTTTTCGTCTCTCATTTTCTCCTCACTCAGTTCATTTTATTTGGTTCTTAATTATAACAAATTAAATAAATGGTGTTCATATGAACCAGAGAGGATGAAAGCCTAATTTATTAAGCGCTGAATATAATCTGGCTAAAGGAGTTACTTTCTCCTGCTAAAATTCCTGGCTTGGCCTACTACCATGTCTTCATTGGAGAGGTGATGGCATGGCTTTCTGTGGTGGGGCATACAAAGCTATGTTTTAGAAGGTTTAGAAGCTATGTTTTCTCCTTTTACCACACTCCATGCATTGAGGAAACAAATTGATCAGTTTTAGCCAAGTATGATCCAAAATGGTTGCTTAATCATTAACAAATGGGCACTTTGTAAATTGGCTGAAAAGTTGAGCAAAGTATCCGCACAAGAGATTCCAAGGGACTGGCCATGCCCGGCAACAACACTGGTGTGTGAAAGAACTGTTTCCAATAACTGATGGCCTATCTTAAATGACATAGCTTCCTGTTTGAAAGTTTATATTCATGTCTAGTGAATCTAAGGAGTATGTCATTTAACTCTTAAAACAATATCAACAGATCTTGGAAAGAAAGACTTTTGTAAGCAAAGAAGAGAGAGAATGGAAATAGAAAATATGTGATGCTTTCGTCACAGAACAGTCTATACAAGCATGACTTGTTTAAGATGTCAGGTTTTATAAGTTTCAAAATAGCACTATTAAGTGTTTAATGATTTTCTTCTGAAGACAAAAATCAAATGCTCCATCAACACATGGATTTGAAAGTACTTGTTCATTTGTAAGTAACATTTCGCGCGTATCACCTACTTTCCCCTAGTTTCCTCCCTCACACTAGAAATACAAAAATAAGCCAATCAAGCAGCATTGTTCAATTAGTTGCTTTTGTATCTTCTGTCACAGGTTGAAGATTGACAATTCCATTTCTTTACCTGGTAGCTTGTCAGGTTCTGAAAATTGAATGCCATCTCCGCACTTCAAAATGTTCTGAAATTAAAAACAACTGTGCCTTTACATTGCAGGTATTTGTATCTTTACTGTATTTGACATATCTGTTGACTGACTATAATTTTTACAAAAATAATTGCATATATTTATGCTTGACTAAAAGAAGAGGCCTCCAGTAATTTGTTATAAACTGTTTAAGTATTCTTGGGTAAACGCCAATGAATCCAGCATATAGCATATATCTCACTGCTTTGATTTTAATACCAGTGAGTGGAGGTGCTGGGAATGTGGGAATACAACTACTCTTTGGTTGATAATTTGTCATATATAGATACTGACTTTCCTGAAGCTAAAGAATTTGGCCAAACAGTGTGTTTATACCAAATGCAACAAACTTTTTTGTCCAAGGCTTTTTTTATTACAATTTTTACAATTTCTCTGTAAACATAATAGCCATCATTTTCTCATCACCACTTACTTGATTGATTCCTGTCCAGGTACCATTATTTAAAACATATCCTCAAATTTTCCATTGAGTGTTTCCCTGTAACACAATAAAATAAAAGCTCAGAAGAAAATAGGATTCCATGATCAAATAAATTTGAAGTATGCTGCTAATACATACTACACCTTTGAAAATTCATAAAGCGTACTGCCATATTATACATTCTAAGTTGTATAATAAACTTTTTAACCTTGTTAAGTCTCAAATTTTCCAAAATAATTTGACAATACAGTATTTAGTAACATATCCTGGGGAGATAGTGATCAGTGAACATACTTTGAAAGACAGTGTTGTATCGTGTATAAGAGATAGTTGTAATTGTCACCAGAGTTAAGAATTTGCTTAGCACCAAAGCTTTTAGTGGTCTCCTTTGGTAGAGATTGAGTTATGAAAAAAATGTATATTGATCCTTAATTAATGGCAAATACCGGTTTCAGAGGAACCAAATCCAGCCTCTCAAGGTGCTATTTCATAGCTGGCACCATGACTGGATCTTCTAGAAGCCATTTCCACTTTTCATCAGGGCTATGATGTCTCAGTGGTTGAGTATATGCTAAGATCTGTGAATGCCATGGGTATAAACCCACTCCTTACTTCCTTTCCTATTGAATTTCCTGGCCAGCTACAGGATGCTATTGAACACCCTGACGCTGCAGAATCACTACTGGCAGAGCACGATAGGCAAGGAAAGTGCATACATACCCGTAATAAGTATCTGGTCCAGGAAGAACAAATGCTCTTGATAGAGTCAAAAAGTAAGGAACTTATGACCAGGTTCCCTTGAGTCTTGATGCCATGTCGGACTCTAAGTGGACATTGAACAGTAAATGCAGACAGATCAGCTATGTGGTAAACAAGTCCATTTTATTGAGCACTTGTAAGACTTAGATTTCAATCTTCGTGACCACTTTGTTCATAAGCTTTTGAACAAGGGCAGGAGCATCCACGTTAAAGAGATTTACATCCAGAAATCGATCATGTATCTACCTGACTATTGAGAGTCTCTTCTGCAGCTGGAATTCTTTGATGAACATTCACGTGGAATATAGATATCCTTACGTTCTATACCCATTCTGAGAACCTTATCTACAAGTGTCTTTTGAAGAATCCTTTTTTCCAAAGCTTCGATCTCATTATTTCTGAGTCTCTGACCAACCTTTGGCAAAGAAGACAATCTTCTGTGTTGCAGTCCTCCACTTCCAGCTGGGGCCGAATATCACGTGGAACCATTTTTAAACCAGGTTCATATACGCTCTTCCTAGTTCACTGGTTTTAAGGGACTTAAAAGGACGGAGGAAGAAGTGACAGTGAAGCAAGAGTAGGTGCACTGGTAATATTAATGACCTGTTCATACACTTGCTGCTGCCTTCTTGAGGCCTTCACTGAACCTGACTGGGTATGCACCACAGACACTTGACGATGGGGTATGGTTGAACATATCTTAGCATTTGAAGAATCAAATAACACACTTTATGTCTGAGAGCTCAGGTCTCATGGGCATTTGGTGTCCCAAGGGCAGACATGGGTTTCTACCAGAATCCAGTTGTAATAATAATAGAAAACGTGAATATGGTATGTACTATTTGTCGTATGCTTTCACAAGCACTATGTATATTACTTAAATCATCACAGTGACACTGTGAAGTTAGTGCTATTATTTTCCCTACTTTTCAGACAGAAAAAAATGGCATGGCTTAAGTATCATGTCCATGGTCACACAGCTATTAAGGGAGAGATCTAGGATTCAAACTCAGAGGATCTGGCTCCAAGGATTACACACTTAGCTCCTCACTGCACTGCAGCCTCACTTCTAAGCCAAAGGTGATTTATCGAAAGCAAATAGTTACTTGAAGAAGCAGGCATGACTTTGCTTTAAAACCCTCAATGTTACTCTTGTGATTGTCTTTTTAGGGCCTGCCACAGTTTGTCTACAGTATTCCCTTCTGTCACAGTCGCTTTGAACTGGGTCATAAAGTCCAAGTGCTATTAAATTCGAAGTATCTAGGATTCTTGTGATCTCCCAAGCAACCCTTAAAAATTTACAAATCAAGTATTAAAACTAAACAACACTATATCAAAATAACACTGTTCTATAAGCTCTCGCTGCATGTATTTCTTTTAGATAGTTGTCCATTTTTTTTCTGTAATTACTATTTATTGACCAACCAAACCATGGTCTTGATTTCTTTAACAGTAGCCTGCCATTCTTATTTCCTTGCCTTTGAACTGATGATAAAATGCAACCAAATCAGCTTTATCACAGGAAGATCTTCTCTCTTATATTTTCTAACTTAGGATACTGTTTCTTGAGTCTGCATTAGGATGGCAATGACTGAAATGTCGCATGCGAATAGGGACTCTTCTCAAATCTTGAAGTCATCATACTCAGAAGATGAATATACTGCTCTAATTTTTGTCCCTTTGTCTTTAAAATACACCTCATTCACACTTCCATAAGCAGGACAGAAAGCAGACAATTTCTTTAACTTATGCCGGCTACTTAAAGCCCTCTCCCTCAGGATCCAGAACAAACTTGATTTTTTTGAATTTTGAGAACAAGGTCTGACCTTTAAAAATGTTTTCAGGAAGTTTAACTTTTTGGTTTCTTTTTATTTCGCAGCTTTTAGCAGTTTAATTTCAATACGAATACAAGTATGGAACATCACATCCAAAGGTACAAATTCGTTGGATTATCTCGGCAGAGTTTTTTTTACCATTGACCCGCCTATCAGTTTATCGTCCTCAGGTTTTTTCCCACCGTGGCCAGTAGATGCTAAGACATGGCACCCACCCTCAGCCCTGCCTTGATCATTGAATCAGCCCTAGCTAGAATGTCACAGTTTCAGGAACCAAATCATGAGACGGTTAATCTCATAGTTGTGTGCATGTCTTTTTCACTGTATTTTGAGTTATGTGAAAGTGGAATCATGCCCTAGTCACCTTTGAAATTCCTAGTTCCATATGTGTTAGACCATCATAGAAATCCAATTAATGTTTATTGAATTAAGAGAGACCTGGAGGCAAATGCATACGTTGATGTGTCATTTAATCAGCAATAATAGAGGTGGTGATTCAGTCCAGTGTTGGTGTCATTCGGAGAGACCTCAGAATCTTCCCCATGGGCAGTTTCCTTCTTGCCATATTGTCAGCCAGGCTTATGTAGAGACAAACATTGTGCTTACTCGGTAATTTGATGCTGAATTTTGTGAGAGAGGTCTTGTGATTTTGCATCAATTTTATTTGCATTTGCCTTGGAAAACAGTGCTTACAGAATGTCAGTTAAGATGCATATAAAGGGGGGCACCTGGGTGGCTCAGTTGTTAAGCATCTGCCTTTGGCTCAGGGCGTGATCCTGGGATCGATCCCGGCATCGAGCCCCCTGCTCCGCTGGGAGCCTGCTTCTTCCTCTCCCACTCCCCCTGCTTGTGTTCCCTCTCTCTCTCGCTGTCTCTCTCTGTCAAATAAATTAATAAAGTCTTTTTTAAAAAAGATGCATATAAAGCTTTTCTAGTATGGCATCTTCTAATTTTTGTGGATCTGTTCTATGACCTCTTGTCATACCAAAAAATGGAAGACAGATGATCCTTCTTGCTTTTTCTGGTATTTATTCTTCTATTTAAGCTTATATTAAACCTTGGGAAGAAAATTTATTTTCCCGAGATCAGTTATTCCTTAATGTATACATCTACTCTTTAATGGGCACTGATAGGCAGTCAGTGCTAGAAGGGCAGGATGGAGGTACAAATATGAATAACATAAAAATTTCTTCTTCCTTTACGATCTCCAAGAAGCTTTTGCTTTAGTAAGTGATGGAGTATGGACTCTGGCTCTCACTGCTCCAGTTATTCCAATAATTCTTGGATTGGATTTTTCTTTGGGGGGAAGGGTGCTGTATTTTAGTGGAATACTTGTGAACTCATGTGACCGATATAGAATTAATGGGAAATGAATGGTAGAAATAGATTTGTACAGAATTGTACCAAGTTGTTCTATTCCAGAACGTCTTTGTCAAAATGTTACAAACCATACTAGCGCCTTGCAGCCTTATTTTTATCATGGTAGGTTATCAGAATAATAAAATACAAACTGTAGACTAATTGAATTTGATGTCCAAATTAAATGGTCACATAGTCATAGAATTAAATAGTATTTATTTGCAGAAATGCTATTTTCATCAGAATATTTTCTTCAATGAATATGTAGTCCTTTTTCATTTATTCTAAGTTTGATGCAAGCTCGTCCCATCTTATTATTTGTACTAATGGGGAAATACTAGTTGGTCTGTGATCTGACATTGCTAAATTATATATCTACTGTAGTACCACATCTCCTATGACATATCTGAACTCCTAAGTGTTTGAAAAGCTGTTTGACATTGGGACTATTATTGAGCCCCTTTTTCATCATTTCTTACCCTGTAATACATGCCAAATCATGGAATTTACACGGGTAATCTTTACGGTAGACTTTGTCAATAAAAAGGTAATCGAAGCTATGAATTGTCACAAAAACATATCAAGGTTGAAATTTCATGTCAGTAAAATATTCATAGTTTTATATGATATAATGGGTTTTTTAGACAGTATTCCTTGTATATTTTTGTCTCATTGTGTACAAAGTTTATTATTTATGAAAATAAAATAATTTGACAGGTTCAAAAAATATAATATTGATCCACCAGCCAATTATATTTAATATGATCAGACCTAATAATAACAGAGCAGGATTATAACTGAGGGAAGAAAAATACATATTCTCCCTAAATTCGCTCATCTGACTTTTTGTAAAGCACTATAAATGGGGATGAGGACACGAGTAACTTGAAAGAGAACCTCAGTCCAAGTTGGAAGAAGAATAAGACAATAGAATTTAATGGTATAATGCACTTAACAGTTTTTAATCTAGTTTATATGAAAAGGTGCTGTGAGGAGTACATAAAATCTCTATCAACAAGTAGTTTATGATTTAATTGAAAAGTAAGTTAAAAACAATTTAAAAATGAACTAGGTAAGACAATGTATGCTCAGGGGTGTCTGCCAGTGATACTGGAATTTAAAAGAGAAAATCACAAAGAGATAGAGGGAAAAGTTCCAAGATTTTTACATTTTAGTGGGAACAGGAAGATGGTACAGAACATTTAGGTTTATTAGAAATTACCCACAGGGATGAAATATTTCAGGCTTTGTGGTAAAAATGAAATGATCACTTCACTCAATACCTGTACAAACAGTACCTTCCTTTGGCACTGTTGAATCGAATTGCACGTCTAAACCGGCCATACAGGAAGCATAATCATTCCCTAGGACGGCTAATGCTATTATTACGTTTAATTCCAATTCTACCTCTTTCAAGTAATATGCATTCTAAAGAACATCTCACAGACATTATCGAATTACAGAAATAACAATCAAGGTAATTTATTTAGAGAGGAGAATTAAGTGAAACGAAAATGGGGTAAAAAGGTAGAAATCTGGACTAGTGAGAATTTCTTACACCTGACTATTGGGAGCTAGTTTTTTTTGAGACAGAAAGTGAAAAATGGAAGGTAAAGAGCCTCCAGAGAAGAAAAAGACCTGAAATCAGTTCCAGAAATGCAGCTTTATGCATGTGACTTTATACCAACAATTGCTCTTGACTTAAACTGCTTTTATTCTTTTTCCTCGGAAATATAAAATTGGTTTTGTTCTTCTCTTCTGTCCATCAGCCAACTGCTGGAATTGCATTTCCCCACAGACTTTATATATATACATATATATTGAGGCTGAGTGATAGTGTGTTTAGCAGCTGAAAATACACTTGGAACAACCACATCTTCCATGCTCTCACTGGATCTCTCCTGGGGCAGATAGCCCTTTTCATCTCATCTGGATAGCCAAATTGAGAGAGAAAAATGCTAGCACTGGCTGAATTTTCTCAAATATTATCTCTGAAAACGAGTTACTTCCTGAACGGTAGCCTTCACATTGAAGTGGAAAGTCAACATTGTGCTTTTTGTGCGTCTTTTCATGACTTATCCCATGAGGAATGTAGGTAGTTAATCTTGCATTAGCATCATTATTCTTACGGAGAATAGGTAGGAAATGGCACAAGTTTAAATATACAGTCCAGCCTTCCTGTGAAAGCACTACGGCCAAATGTTCCTCTCACGCTAATTTGTTATGTTACGATGGAGGGGTGAATCAAAACAGAATACCGTGTGATAAATTGGAGACCCAAGGGTCAGAGTGCTATCCTTAAGATCAAGGGAAAAACTAGATTCTAGCCATTATTCTTCCTGGTTCGGGACGGCCTGTAGCATAGAACTGCGGGGTTCTTCTAGAACCTGAATGTAACGCTAAGTAAAGATGCTCTCACAGACATGAATATCTGAATCCAGAAAATCTGTACTTGGGTACCAGTAAGGGATATAGTGTGGTTTAATTGTTTGGAGATTGATTTTCTGAGTGATCTCAATAATAGAATAGCCTATGACTTGACTTTCTGTTCCAAGCTTCTAGAAACAGAATGTAAGCAGTGGATAGTTCATTTGTGTTTCTCGTATTTTTTATATATCTTTAATGTTGTGAAATGGTCTGCAAGTTGAAATAAAAGCAATTAAAAGTAAAATTATTTGTTGCTTTGTGCATATGAAAGGCTATCGGCTGTTTTGTGGTGCTGCTTAACCAATCCTCTTAATTGGCCTCACAAAGGCCCTATTCTGTATGAAACACAGTCGCTGAGCATATTTATTCATGTATAGACAGTTTTACAGAATATGAAACAGTGAAGGAAAACACCAACTATCGAGGGCTAGCCAAGTGCATAGAACTCATATGTACTTAATCTGCTTTTTCTGCTTAATCAATTTATAACTTTACTGTATGAAGTATATTTATCTTTCACAAATTTTATTTCTCAAATGTGTATGTGATTCTATTCCTTATTTTTTTTAAGTTTTAGATCTTTACAAATGTTTTGTTTCAATTTTGATGCGATGTTAGTAATTGGAAGATTTTAAATATAACCAGCAGCCAAAATAGGCATGACCTCAGTGAGAGGCTCTATAGTTAGAAATTAGAAGTTTCAATATTCTAAAGCATAACTGAGTAAGGTAGTAAAGTTCCTTTTCCTTATCTTCTCTGAGCTTCCAGACATGTTTGTTCAATTTATATGTGGTCATTGTATTTTTTTTAGAATTCTGTCTGGAGGAAAAGAGATGATTTAGCTGACCTCTCAACATCTCATTCTGAAAACATAAGGTTCTAAAGAGAAACTTGATAGTATTCTAAATACTACCGTTAAATATTTCAGAATTTTCTCAAAAAGTATTTTAATCTACACAAGTTCGATTTCATTTTGTGATTTATGCTTGTCTTTATAATTCAGCTGATATGGCATTAGTAGAATTTCATTATGCAGTAAATAGTTATTTTGATAAAGAAACTAATTAAATTTAATTTCAACCAAATATTAGATTGTATACTAGTATTTTCCCTGTTGGATGTTAATATAAACAAAATCTCTCCTAGTGTTGTGATCTGAAAAATACATAATGAAAGCATAATAAAAAGAAAAAAGGATAGAGGCGTGGGTGGCTCAGTTGGTTAAGTGACCAACTCTTGATTTTGGCTCAGGTCATGATCTCAGGGTCCTGAGATCAAGCCCCCTGTCGAGCCCCATGGTGGGCAAGGAGCCAGCTTAAGATGATCTCTCTCCCTTCCCCTCTGCCCCTCCCCCTTCTCATTCTCTCTCTATCTCCCTTTCTCTAAAAAGAAAAGGGGGGGGTCTTGAATGGCGAGGATACGAAAAGGCATGTGACTTCCTTAGCTAATTGTTGACACCAGCTGAGATAAATTTCTTCAATTTCTAGGAAAATTACAGGATCAAGACTGATTTTCTATTCGGATGATAAATGTTGATAACATGCTTGACCTTCATAAATACATAGCATTAAGTTTCCTAACGACTTATATCGACCAGATGTATGCTTCTCTCAAGCGAGTTCTGTGGGGGCGTGTTTCCTTCAGTAATATGGTTGTAGTAGTGCTACTGGCCCAAGGATAACTACATGATGTCTCCTTTCATCTCTAGTAAAATAAGGATGGTAGGCTAGTTCTCACAAGTGTTCTGTCTCTAATATTCTACAACATGCATAGCTCTCTGGCTGAGTGGATTTTAGCACTAAAAACATGGCAGAGTTTAGTGCAACTCCATTCATCTAGCAAACATTGCGTCTGTGCTATGGGCAAAACTTTGTTCTAGGCACTGAAGAGAACATGGTGAATAAGAGGATGAGATCCCTAATCGTGGAGGTAACATTTTAGTGGGGAATAAAGATAATTAACATCTAAATACATAATAAGCAAATTAATTATTGGTTGTGCTAAGTGCCATGAAGTGAACAGAGCAGTAAGTAAAATAACTGGGGTAAATCACTTTAGATAAAGGTTGGTGAGAATGAATCTCACAGGATGAGTCTCTTAATCTGGGATCTGAAGGATGTGAGTAAGATGAAGGAAGAAAATTTCAAGCAGAAGAAGTAAGTGCAGTGTCTCAAAGGCTTAAGTGTCCCTGCATGTCTGAGAAACAGGAGGCGGCAGTGCCCCTCAGGTACAGTGAACCAGGAAATGGAAAAGAAGAAGCAGGCAGAAGAAATATGGCGTGCATCTAGGCTGTGCAAGGACTTAAGCTGTTCCCCTAAGAGCAGTGGGACGCAGTGGGACGCCATGGAGGGATTTTAAGCATGTGCTCAGTTTTAACGTTTTTAAAGATCATACTGGTTTTTCTGTAGAGAATGCCTTCCTCAAATATTATGTTACACTGCTTTGAGCCAATCACTTAGAGATTTTGGTAAAATATCTCTTACAGTTACTACTTTAAAAAGTGCCCTTTACTTTGCTTTAGATAAAGAAATAATTGAGTAAATTCCACAAAAACCTAATATGAGAAGAGTCAACAAAACAAATTTGATGACATTTGGTGTCTGTGTGCGTGTTCAAGAAACTTTCTCTGCCACAGCCTCTCTTTTTTTCTAAAAGGAGGAAGCAGAGGGGCTCAGTAATTTTAGCAAGAGCAAGGAGCATCTTCATCTCAGTTTTGATTTCTGAATTGGGATAAAAATGACTGTGTTTCATTAATGTCTTTCAGTGGCAACAGGTCAGCATTAGGCCTCCTCAACTTCACAAGCAGTCTGTCTCACTCACACCTTGAACTTCAGTGTCCCATGGCTGCTTCCTCAATGCTTGAGTTGTGAAGCTCTTCCAACCTCTTCTGAACTGAGAGTGACCCCAGTGCAAATAGGGTCACCCAGCAGAGGAGAATGCTTTCTCTCTCTCTCTCTCTCCACACACACACACACACACACACACACACACACACACACGAACATGCACACACAACTAACTATTCTTTATCCCCCAAATTTTAAAAGCCAAGCTAGGTTTTTAACCATAGGCTCTGCAAGCTCACCACTCCTAGTTTCCTGCACTCCACCAATCCCTGCCCCTAATTGCTTCTGGGCACCCTGTAGAAATGGAGGTATTTTTGTTTTTTTCCCTTTATGGGCCTCAACATAGATCTTTTCTACTACCTTTCAGAGTAGTTTTACTGATCAGTGTTTGACAAATATTAAAACTGTTAGAAACAATTGTCCGTTGAGTGCTTCTAAAATTATGTAATGAATCGACGGACATGAGATTTGATTAACAAAAATTCTACTTGGAATTTTATTGCATCTGACAATTGATGATAATCACTCTTATTTTAATATTTAATCTCAAGCTTACAACATTTTATCAGAGGTGAATCAGTAAAGTTTCAAATCTTCACATTTCACAGATTTTAGAACTGGAGGATTTAACTCAATTTTTCAAGGCCACAGAGAAGCGTTTTTGGAGAGCCCAGGCCCCCTGCTGTTAGAACCGTGCTCTTGTGACCACATGCCACAAAATAAAACTGCTTCTAAATTGGTTTTCTTCTCATCTAGAGGTTCAGAGGGACTGGGACTTAGGAAATTATTATTTATCATACATTCTGACAGCATGTTGCTGCCATTCTTATGATTTACTATGGAATGGAGAAAACATTGCCAACCAAGCATGTCAAAGCCACATCTCATTATACATTCCATTTGCTCCTCAGAGCATGGCTCCCAGTGTATATGTACATGTGCCATTTCTATTGTAGCAATAAAATAAAATAAGCCAATTTGGCTCCTTTACCTATTGAAGGCCTTCAAATGTATGCGACCTCTGGGATGCAGCAAATGCTTCCCTGGACATTAGGATTATAGCCGTTCTTTGGATTACAGGATCCTCAGATATTGACAAGGAAATAAAGAAACACAAAATAAGGAATAGTTCCTTATTGGTGCTTTATTCTCGCTGTCTCTCCGGAGCCTGAGATTCATCTGATGCCTGTCTTTAGAGTTGAATTATATCTCGTTTTCTGGAGAGACTTTCTCCACTGCAATGCCTAAAAGATTACCACTAGCAGTATTTTAGCCACCCTATATGTTTTGTGAGTGCAATGCTAGGGTAGGAGTTTTCGTTTATTATTTTTTAATTTTATCAGTTCTTGCTTGGCAAAGCAAGGCTCTTGATACAGGAGACTATTTCGGAACATAGTCCATATTAGAGAACAATAGAAGTTAAGAGTTTATCTCAACAAATACCCTGTTCTGGCCTTACAGGGCAGCTACTGATTATGAAAAGAAAATATATTAATATATGTCTAGACAGTTCTTCAGGATGTTGCGAGTGTTCAAAAGGCTTCTGTGTGAAGGGATGGAGAGCGAAGCTTGCAGTCACTGTGGCTTCGTTTCACGCTCAGTACCCGCGACTCCGCGCACAACGTTGCTTCGCCTTTTCCTGTTTTATTGCCGTGCTAAGGAGCATATTACACATTAGCACTTCAGCAGGGAAATTTAAAGAGTGTTATTCTATTTATTTTAAGTGTCATATAATTATGAATTGATTTACTAGCCATTGTAATGCTACAAATGGTAATTAATTTATTTGCATAATATGTAGTTTTATAGAAGTTCAATTATAATAAAGCATTTGCTAAATGCACCATGAAAATAGTGTTTCCAGGGAGAGAGAGCGTCTGAGGCTGAAATCTCTTTAGTCAGTATGTGGTTGTCAACGTGGGCAATCCCTTCATTTCAAGATGGAAGGAAGATTTCCTTAGCCCCATGGCTCACTTTCTGTATTTTTTTCCTTTTTTAAAATGTGATATTCAAGATCTTTGGGGTATGTTAACAAGCGATAGGAAGTAATAGGGAGGTCAGGATATTGATTCAGTTAATAGCCAAAATCCCTTCAGCCAAAACCGAGATAGAGATACACAATTAGTTACCATTTGGCCTGTCCAATGAGCTAGCAGGGTGCAGTCCTGGACCTTGTACCCATGTCGGTTTCCCATGGCCTAATGGCTCCCTCCCTCTGATAAGACATGGGGGAACAGAAGGTGGGTGACTATAATCCCCACTGTCTGGAAACATGGAACCAGCATTAAGAAAGAGTTCCAAGTGCAGGTTTCTGCTTCCCAGACAGGTGGCACAAAAAGCCAGCCTGTCTTAGATCAAAGGGTTCTGCGTATTCTTCCACTAAAAACAGTGCTTTTCCGCACGTACTCATGAAGAGAAAGAATGCAAGGGGGAGGACTCCCTCTCTTGGTACATGGGTGCGTCTTGTATGTCAGGCAGACTACGTTGGCCCCCGCCTGCCTCTCTGGGAAGATGAGAAGATGAAGGGAGAACTAGTGCTTTTCTTGTTTTACCAACAAAATCTTGTTAGTATTTGTTTTCCAAAAAAAGCCTTTTCCTCAAACATACCATGTGACAGAGGGGAAAATGTCCTGAACTGTGATAAAGACATCGTGACACAGATCATGGCCTCTAAGGAAATTACCTGATAAGTCAATTTATTATTGTATTTATTGTTTGTCTCCACCTACTGCCTTCAAAGCTCCATGTGGCAGATCATTTCACTGAACCTCATAAGGGTGGTATATTGCCTTTTTATTTTCATTCATCTCAAAGTCTTTTCTGATTTTCCTAGTGATTCCCTCTTGATCCAATGGTTATTGAGGAGTGTGCGCAACTACCTAAAATGGAGTTACTTGTGTTACAAACACGATAGAAATGGTCAAAGCTGGAGCATAAAGGAAACGGATCTTTCCTTATGAGAATTTATAGCCCTTATTAGAAATCAGCATAGGGTACTAGTGAATCCCCAAATGCCAAGTCTATTCGTGCCATCTCTGGACTTTCTTGTTCCACTGACTCAGTGACCCTGATCCAATGAGAAAGAAGACCCCTAGGCAGCCAATCAGCTGGAAGAGTGAGATAGCTTCCATATTTATTCCGTAAGAATCCCTTAGTCTGTGAGTAACTGCGAGTTCAATGTTCCCATAGCCTTGAGTTTCCCTGCTTACAGGTCAAAAGCTTTGCATTAAACTCTTCTTTTTGCTTTGTTTTATTCAGTGTGCAGAGTTTGGTTTTTGACAACTGTATTATTTAATTTCCACGTATTTGTGACTTGTCCAAATTTCCCTTTATTATTGATTTCTCATTTATTTATATTTTCGTCAGAGAACATACTTTGTATAATTTCAGTTCTTTTAAACATACTAAGATTTGTTTGATGGGATAATATATGGTTTATCTTGGACCGTGTTTCATGTGCACTTTAGAATATGTGTATTGCTATTGTTATGTAGAGTGCCGTGTAGATGCCTGCTACGTCTAGCTGGTTTATAGTGTTCAGGTTGTTGACCCTCTGGCTCTTATTATAGCCAGACCCTCTATTATTGAAAATGAGATATTGACACTACCAACTACTGAATCATGTTTTCTCTCTATAATTCCGTCAGGCATTGCTGCATGTATTTTGAAGCTGTGTTGTTAGTTTCATATATGCTTGTACTTTTTATATCTTCTTGATGGATTGATAATCATTAGGGAATGTTTTTTCTTTATCTCTAGTGGTGGTGGTGTTGTGTTTTTTTTTTTTTTTCGTCTTAAACTTGCCGTCTGGTATTAGCATAGCCATTCTAAAGGAATTACTGATAAGGTATGATTTACATCATCCATTTTACTATTCGTTGTCTATATGTCTTATGGAATTTTGTTTCTATATTCCTCTATTAATGTCTTTGTTGATCTTAAAGAGATGATTTTCATTGCATTACTTTAATTTTCTTGTTTTTAATTTTCTGTATTTTAAGAATTATTTTCTTTGTGAATGCCAGAAGATTAATTACATAGTGTATACCAATTTAGTTTAAAATAAAAATACATATTTTTTACAACCTTTTTTCCTCCTATCTAATTTAAAGGACAACTATATAAGACAATAATTATAAATCTCTGTAGGTGGGCACACAATTTATACAGATAGAGTTTGTGACAATAACAGCATAGAAGAAGGAGAGATCAGAGTCATACAGGAACTCTCTGTGATGGCTGGTATATGCCTTCTATGCTTTACCAGGTAGTTGACAGTTCAGCCTTAGGTTTCAGTGCCTGCTCAAACAGAGCCTCAACATTAGCCAGAGTTGAGAGGTTAGGGCCTTTTTAGGTGTTTCTAGGGCATACTTAGCCCTGCCCATGTGCAAGGACTTCTGGATTCCCAACTGTGTGCCAGAGCTTTTAAACCACTTTATGAACATCTTAATCTCCAGATAATTATGACAGTTTTTCTAGTGTTCTCATGGCTTTACAGAGAGGTTTTCAGTCATCTTTACCCCACCATTCCTGTTGATATTCTCTGACATTCAATATCTTAATGTATAACCAAATGATTATGTGCCACATAACTGCTTACGTGAATAGCAAAAGTCTTCCCCCCCCCCACTAAATGGCAGTGTAACTGGAATGACTGTTTCTTATAGTTCATCTAAGATACATGCTAGATCTTGACATCTAAGCTCAAAGTAAATGATGGTTGAGTATGCACAGGCTTTTACAGAGACATTTCTGTAAATGGAATGTGGAACCTACATTCTGATTAGTCTTTAAGTTCCTTCATGTGCCTATTGATTGCAATGGGCTTGCTTAATGTTCAGAGTCTTTAATCCTATATAAGAGCTAATTTGTGCACATGATGACCCTGCATTTGATTTATGGCTGCTTCACATGTTCCCTTGAAAGGAAATTTCCCATGTATGAGAACTGCTCTGAGTAGCTGAATTCCGCCATCATTATCTTAGGTTTAGTTATTCTTTGTAAATGAGATTTTTCCAGTTAAATCCTATTGTCCTGAGGATAGACTCTGTCGGTCCCTTAACATGTAACTCTATTCACTGAGTTAGAAATAAATTAATGTATGTTCCTGAAAAGAAAGTATTGTATGGTTACCTTAATGATTGTTTAGCCTGATCTGCATTCTGGAAGCAATGTTGTTACAGCAGAAGACTAACATAGCTGACACTGCTTAATTTGTTTTGATTTGTCACCATTCGCTTTATTTTGCGATGGGAGTCTATGTGACAGAATTTGTGGAGTTGGACTTCACTCCCACGGTAGGAAATCTCTTTTAAGTAAGTGGGATGTAGCTAATTTCCTCCGACAAGGAAGTTGGGGTACACCTGAAAATATGTGAAATGGTACCCTTAACAGTAGCTCATATTCCACATGGTAGTGGCAACTGAGAAAGGGATTCATTACTGATCACTTACTGGTTATCTATATATTGTTTCCATAAATGATAAAATGGCTATATTTACTGCAGGGCTACCATTACCCTACATATAGGCTCCATCTGGCAACATAGTAAGTGTGATAATAAACTTGGGGCAGAACAGAATGGAGATTAAGCATAGGGTAACCTTTATCCTGGTCTTCCTGAGATATCTCGATTTATACTTACTGTCCTAGTTTAATTACTTTAACTCTCAAAATTATCTCAATTTGGGTGATAAATGATACATAGTCACCCTAATTAAAAAGCACAGTTTCTGAAACTGGCCTCTGTGGATTCAAATTCATATTCTTTTATTGTCTGCATATGTGATAAAATGGTTTACTTTTTCTATACCTCAGTTTCCTAATCCATAACAAGGGGATGGCTGTAGCCATGCCTAGTAGGGTTATGTTAATTAAATGTATGCAAAGCTCTTGGACTAGTACCTGGCACACAACAAATGCCATATATCTAATAAAGAATGTCCTATACCACATGCAACAAATAAAATTTCTAGGCCACAGTCATTAAAAAGGTTTCTATTGCCCCATGAAATTGATACATTCCAAATTAATTTTTAAAGAGAGAATAAAGACCAAGTGTCCACTGACGACTGGATAAGGAAGATGTGGTATATTACTCAGCCATAAAAAAGAATGAAGTCGTGCCATTTGCAACAACACAGATGGAGCTAGAGAGTATTAGCTAAGGAAAATAAGTCAGAGAAAGGCAAATACCATATGATTTCACTCATATGAGGAACTTAAGAACCAAAACAAATGCACAAAGAGAAAAGAGGGGGAGAGGCAAACCAAAGAAACAGACACTTAACTAGAGAGAACCAACTGATGGTTACCAGAGGGGATGGGGGTGGTGGGATAGGTTAAATAGGTGATGGGGATTAAGGACTGGGCTTAAGATGAGCACCCAGTGATGTATCGAAGGGTTGAATCACTATGTTATACACCTGAAACTAACATTATACTTTATGTTACCTAGAATTTAAATAAAAACTTAAAAAAATAGAGAATAAAGACAGAGAAGGAAACAGCATTAACAAAATACAATAAAATATGAGTGAATTTACTAAAAAGAGTAAGATGTATTTTTTGTGAGCAGTGCTGAACTATATTTTCCCCTCCAGGATAGAAACACTTTATATTAAAAATCAAAGCAATATCCCAATATTTTTGTTATTAATTCACAAGTTTACATCTATCTGGATCAGGTGCTATCACAGGCTCTCCCAAATTTGCCAAACTATTATCTGAAAACCTTAGGAAATGAATAGTGCTCTTCCTTTACTTGGAAACCTCTGAAGTTAGAATTGTGCCTTCTGGTCCCTGGAGTATACAATTTGCATTCTACTGATTATAGTAACACCATTGTACTTAAAGCTTCCCCCTTTGGGTGAATGTAAATCTCTGTCTATTTGATCCCTTGCAGGGAGCTTTTCACTTCAATAGAAAATACAAAAACCGTCTTTTACCTAAAACACACACACTTGGAATAAATTAACATAGAATTTGGAGGAATGTAATACAAGAGTCTTATTGCCTTGCCTGATCATAAGTGAAACAATACTAAATTGTATTTTTTATTAACTTGTGTTGGAGAGATTTTTTTCTAATTCACATATTCAGCTCACATTCTAAGGATGCAGCAGCGTCTGCAACAAGGCTTCAGTAACTTCTCTAATACATCAATGCCAGTCAAGAATGTAGCAGCAGGCAACAGCAAAACTAACTCTGAATTGCAAATTGACAATATGATTTTGTCCTTTTAAAGTAAAAAGGGAGCTCAGTATTCTCATTAAAGACATAGCTGATATGTTCATTGAGTGAGAGGCGATTTTTAAGGTAAAAATTCGAATTCACTAGTTTACCTTGATTAGGAATCCATGCATGACGTAGGCATTAGTGTTGGCTCAAGAGAAATGGAGGAGGTGAAATTAAAAGTTATATAGTGACTTGATTATTTCCTGCCTGGTCTACTTAGGAATCCTTTAGTTCCTTTTGCCCTAAGACGTAAAATGGTGCAAAAAGCAGTTTATCTTTCTAATCTTCATTCTGATCTTCAGAGTAAACTGGCTACCTGACAATAGGAAAGGTAGCTACAACTGGCCTCACAGAAACATGTATGGCAAATGGGACATGAGGTGATGATGGATGGCCTCACCGACAAGGCCTTGCACTTTGGGTAAATAGTGTCAGAGAAAGCTTGGGGCTTCTGTTGTTGCTGAGGCTGAGTGAAGTCCTGGGCTCCACTCTCTACTTTACAATGATAGCAATAGTGACCAGCGGACTAAGGAGTACTGTATACCCATACTAAGGAGTATTGTATAATAAAGGTGTCTAGAATACTGCTTTTAAATTAACTGCTATTTGAAAAGAGAAACAATTATCTGGCATGGCTCTGAGAGCTCATAGAGAAGATATTAAGACAGCAATTTGTAAATTAAAATTATCTGTTAGATGTCCTGGGACAGCAGTGGGCAGCGGGCTAATATGGGAGTCTATAAATGTGAACAGCTGTATCTCCAAAGAGATAATAGCATATTTACTTTCTCCATCAATGAACTGGTTGCCTGAGCCAGTTATGGTATGTGATGGTCTATGGTAGTCACTGTACATTAAAGAAGCGGACCATGGTCAGGGGCAGTGAGGAAAAGACTCAGAAAAAAAATGACCACGTATAGTTTGCTCTATACAACCTGCAGAGACAAAAATGTGGTCTTACAGAAGTAATTCCCATTTCTTCTCTCAGTTGAAACGATAATTGACTGTCAGAGAAGTATGGTATTATAAATAAAAGCATGACCCTTGGATGTAGGCTGTCCAGATTTATGTTCCATCTCCACTCTTAGCAGCTGTTTTTTTTTTATTATTAATTTTTAATTTTAATTCCAGGGCAATTAACAAGCAGTGTTACATTAGCTTCAGGTGTACAGAATAGTGATTCAACAATTCTATACATTGCTCAGTGCTCATCATGGTAGGTGCACTCTTGATCCCCTTCACCTATTTCACCCAACCCCCCCGTCCACCTCTCCTCTGATATGTTTTATTTTAAACAAGTACCCTCAGTTAAAGTTATTTTTTTCAACAAGAACATTTTTTACTTGAAGTGTACTTCAGAATCCATGGTTCTAAAAGGCATATAGAAAACATTCCATCCAAGAAAAATAAACCACACATTTTCTTCAGGTACACAAAGAAGAATCCTCAGGTTAAATCACGTAAAAGAGACATAACAAATATTACAAATTTAAGAAGACGGAAATCATACCAAGTATATTTTCCAACCACAGTGATACAAAACTAAAGATCAACAATAAAACAAAGCTGGAAAATCTAAAATGTAAATAGTAAATATTTAGTACGTAAAAATTAAACAACACACTACTTCACAAGCAATGAGTCAAATAAGAAATCAAACGGCAGGTCTCCTTGTGGTGTCATGTTGTTTATTTGAACTTTTTTTCTTAAGACGAGCATTTATAGCATAAATTTCATTCTAACATCTGCTTTTGCTGAATCCCATAGCTTTTGGAATATTGTGTTTTCTTTTTCTTTTGTTTTGAGATACATTTTGATTCACCCTTAGCAGCTGTTTGATCTTCAACAAGTTACTTCAACTCACTGTACCTCAGGTTCTTCACTGGTAAAACCAAATAACCTTAACTACAAAGAGGCGCAAACATTTAACCTGAGTATTACATTAGATAATCCATGTAAAACACTTGGGAACGTACAGGACACATTATGAAATCTCCAAAAATTAGCTTTTGATATTTTGATCAAGCTGGTTATAGACTGCATAACCAAAACGCCAATGTTGCTTGTTGGTATGACAGAGAGGTCACAGTATCCCAGAGTCCATGTTTCCAGTCCCCAACTCCTTACGATGCAGGCAGGCTGGGTCCAAGGACCCGGAGAGGGCTCCCACAGGATCAGCCAAGAGGATCCTTGGCTTCACACAGACTAGAAATCAAATGTGAACCAGAGAAAGTGAAAGCAGAGTTTATTGAATAGTGAGAGTGACGGAGATTGGAGTTGGAGTGTCTGGGACACTCAGAAAGGAAAGGAGAATGAGTCTTGCTGTCATCACTACAGGATAGGGGTTTATGTTGGAAAGCGGACTAGGGTTTGTGTTCCTTCAGGAATCCAGGGTAGGGTACAACTGAAGGTGAGTGTGAGGTAAACAGTAGGTGTCATTCCATCAATCACTGAATACACTTCAGAGTGTTGAAGCCAGCATCAGCCACGGTTTGTTCAAAGCTAACATCCTGGAACATGTTTGGGATCTGGCTCTTAGATGCTATCAGGTGTTTGGAGCCTAAGACAAAACTCAGAGAATGATTAACTTTTGTTTGCTTTCCCCTTGAAGTGGGAACATAGCTTATTTGTCCTATTCAGAGGCAAAATATAGAACATGAGTAAATGGCAGAAAACAGCAGAGATGGAGCCTTTCTAAAATAGAGTCCCTTCAGCTTTCCTACCTCACTTACATCAACAAGGTAATATTTTCCAGTGATTTCTGTTTGAGAGAATACTGAGAGTCGGACATGTATAATTGTACAACTCTAACACTAAAGGTTTTTTCAAGGGTGTAGGATGTGTAGTCAGAGCTCTCCGTGGGGTTCAACTGGATTGAGCCTAAGCCTACTGCGTATGTCCATCCCTGCCTGCCTCTCCTGACTCCTGAACACAGTATCTTTCCCTAGATTCCTAGGAGTGAGCATCTCTTGACCAGCTCTAAGAGTATTCTGATAGCACAGTTGTTGAATCCTAGTGAAACAGTTCTTTCCTTTACGGCAAAGGGTTTTTTTCCCCCAGAGACCACACGCCAAGGGCAAGTTGAGTATAATCTAACCTCATAATGTACTTGGAACTCTCCCTGCTCCCTCTGTCTAGCCAGGCCTTAATAATCTGTCCGGCCCACTCTACCAATCTATTTTTTTTTTCCCTTCACTTTAGTCCAAGAAACTCTTATGTATTTTCTTTCAGTCTAGTCTCTTTTGGGGTCCTTCAGCTCATCAAACAAGTCCACACATTTCTGAAAAACATTTATGGACCAGTCTCAAAGTCTTTCCAACTGATCTCCAAGGACCCCTGACATGTGTTTCAGTGTCCCTTACCATTTCATAATGCTAGGAAGTAACCTGAACACTCTAGCGACTAGGGGGTTAAGTCAACAGAGAGGACACAAAATACTTTGAAGTAAGTGCCTAACGCCACTTATCTCAGATAGTCTAACCTTTGGCTCAACCCAAATATTTGGTATAAATGAAGCGAAAATAGTGTGTTCCCTGAGTTTTGATCTTTTGTTTTAGGTGTTTTAGGTGTTATCCAAAATGACTGAAGAGAACTGACTAGGTCAGTGATCAGAAGGCCAAACACTGTCCTTGGATGTGACTGTCTTCTGGTGCACACATGCAGCCTGGAGAGAGATGGAAGGAAGCTGGTGGTGATGCACCCTCTGGTAGATAGCAAGAATGGTATATAGGTGACTGTTGGAAAGGAAGACACTGGGAAGGACTAATGAGGAAGAAATAGTAAATCTGTGAGGAGTATCTATCTATATCTCTTTCCATCAGTAGAGACCCCTTTGTGCATAGTCATGTAATGGTAACATTAAATGTATGGATGCATATTTATGAGTTATAATCTGTATGTTCTTATATATAGTTCACTGAAATTAATAAGTGTTTAAGTGAGGATATCATGTTAATTATATTGTTTCATCTTTTCCCTCTCAAAAATAGAATTTACTCATTTCAGTGGCTGTACCAAATGATTAACCAGATACCCTAAAGGGAAACTCTAATTTATATCTGGGAAATCCCTGAGGAAATTCAAGATTTGTTTGTGCTAATGGAATTTATATAATAGCAATTTTAAAAATAATGAAAAATGCTGCCTTGTCACACTTAAAAATGTGATGGCGATATTAATAATAACATCCTTTCTGCTTTTTTAAGGAATAGATAAGAATTGGATAATACTTTTAATAGATATTATTCTATTATTTTTTTCCTAGGCTTTTTATGAGCCACTCACATTTATTTAATTCTAACATAAATATTTGATAATTTAAGAATATCAATCATCCAGCTGACATCACAGAAATAAGTTAGAACCACAATAGATCTAGAGAGTATTTAGTCCATTTTCCCCACTTTCTAGATAAAGGAATAAGCTGAGGGAGAATAAGAGGCTTGATTTGGGTAATCCGCTGAGACTGTACATTCCTCCCTCGTTTCAAAAAAGTAGTTCACTCATTTGGAGTTGAAAAGAGCCTGAATGTTCTGACTCATGGTCATATACTATAAACTGATTTTTATTTTTATCTTCACTGCTTCCAGATTGTCCCATTTTAAAGATTAACATAACTGAAGACTGCCTCTAGAAAGAAAATAATTCTCTCAAAAAATCAGGCCAGGAATAACTTCCACTTGATACCAATACCTGAGTATTCCTGCTTTTTTGAGTTGTGTATCTAGGGAAATTAAATGTAATCAGTTTTTCCCTGATTATAGGTTTTTTTTTTTTCTCTGTAGTTGATTGCCAGTGATAATTAAATTACCACTTATCACAGGGGAGGTTGAAGGTTTATTTTTCTGCTCTAGTTTTGCTTTTTCCCAATCTCACTATACATTTAGGGACTAATAGCTTAAGACCCTTCAATTCTTCCTTCGGTTATTCTACTGAAATCTAACTTTAAAATGTTAAGGGTATTGATTCGGGCAATCAAGACTTGTTTTATACCTATTAGGTACTAGTTTCAGAATCATCTTTGATATAATACATCTCTCTCTTTTGCTTTTCATGTCCATAACCCAAATACCACTGAGGCTCCTTTTAGGAAACACTTTTTGATAAATTTCCTCTCCATTTCTATTATCATTACCCTGAACTGGTCTTTTTTTTTTAACCACAACTAGTGATTTCCACACTTGTTTTCCTGATTCCCAGGTACTACACCAGACTTAGTAAATCTGGATATCCATGGGTTGAGCTTGGTCATCTCTTTCTCTGACATCTTTATGCCATTTCGACAGAGTGTATTTAAGTAAAAGCATGTAATTATTAAAGTGTTCTCCAGATTGTTTTTTCTTCTCCAAGATTTGCCCAAAATTAACTCATTCTTTACTTTCTATCAGAAATACTGGGAAAATCTCTGATGACCATAAACTCTTATTCCTCATGCTTCTCATGTCTAGAAATTTTAGAATGGCTCCATAGTAGATGATCAGTTATGAATTCCATAGCTGATGCTCTTTGTTCCTTAGTAAGGTCAGATCTTTTTCATCCAGACTTTTGCCCCACTACTCTCCGGCATACACTTCTAATAAACTTACTTCATTTATTTTCTCTGTTATACCTCCTGGTGCTCCTTACCACCTCTCACCTCTTCTCTCCTCAGCTCTGTGTATATCTCCTTCTTCCAGCAAGACATGAATCATTTCTTATCTTTTGAAGATAGGAACTATATTTTATAGCTTTCTTTATCCCCACCATTCTGAGAACAGTGTTATGGTCCAGTAAATCCTTGTTAAATGATAATAAGTATGCTCTCAGGTCAAAAGTGTGGATGGGACAAAACGTGGATTTGACTAATTAATGAGTACTTTTATATTATTCTCAATTTCTCAAACACTGATTTAATTCTTCCTTTGTCTGGTGCTCATTAAATCTGTACCCATCTGAGTACCCACCAAATTGTGGTTCATCAACAGACAATTGATGAAATCTGTGCTAATTATATAATGTGATATGCAATTTTCTATAAGTATGAACAGTTGCTAAATGAAATCTAAAAAGATATGTTATCATTCTAACAAAGGTGAGAGTGAAAATCCGATGTTTACTGCTTACTTTTTTTTTTTTTTTTTTAAATGAGGCAGTATACCTAGGAAAGCAATGATTAATAAGTAGTGGACAAAATAATAAAATGTTATTTTTAAAACTATGCCAATGGGAATTAAGTTCTTCAATATGAGATGAACCCTTGCTAAAATGGCTAAGCTATTTGATGAAATAAGCAAGTGAAAATAATTCTTCTATCTTTCTTGTTTTCTGGGGTTTGGGGTAGAGCCAAAGCCTGAGTGTTTGCTAGGATGATCATAAAAGAGACCCTTTGGTACCAGGATTTTCTCTGATTAATAGTAACTTTCCTTCACCTAAAGACCTAAGGAGACACATATTAGTGAGGAATAAGGAAAATACCTAAAGAATACAACTGAGTTGGAAATCAGATTGGCTTTAGTCCAGAGTCAGTGCTAGTAGGAACCAGGGAATAGGCACACTGTTTGGGTACATGCTTTCACACTGATGACTTTTATTTGTTCCCCTGCAGTGTCAGTACTCACTCCAGGGATTTTAAAGATCACATATCCTCTGGCCCCTTTCTCCTTAAAGTCACTGTCTTAAATTCTCTAACTTGGGTTTTTTTTGTGTTTTTTTTCTTGTTTTTGTTTTTGTTTTGTGTTTTGTGTGTGTGTGTGTTTTGTTTTGTTTGGAGTTTCCCGGGAGCAGTGCAACTAGAAAAGGGCAAAGATGCTGAACCGTTGAACAGGTGTTTGCTATTTTGGAATGCAAAGTCAAAAGCTAGATTTTAACCATGAGGTCTAATAAGTTATAGGGGCTGGGTATTAGCATCAGTAATAGATGTTTTTTAAGGAATATTTGATATAGGTCTGAGGGGAAGACAACTTTGAATTTCAGGATAAAAATTGGTTTGTACATACCAGTCATATGGAGCTGAAACTTCTGGTTATAGCAGAATAAAGAATTTGGAGCAATTATTCAAATAAGGACAAATTAAAACACCAGATCTTGTTTAAAAGCAGGTAATTCAGTGCCTGGGTGGCTCAGTCAGTTACATGTCCGACTCTTGATTTCAGCTCAGGTCATGATCTCAGGGTCATCAGATTAGAGCCCTGTGTCAGGTCTGGAGGGAATCTGCTTGAGATTCTCTCCCTCTTCCCCTTCATGTGTTCTCTCTCTCTCTCTCAAATAAATGAATAAATCTTTAAAAAGGGGGGGGGGGCAAGGAATTAACAGGCCAAAATCCTGGAATAGATGAGAAACCAGAAAGCAAGATCAAGTGACCTTTCTCCAAGGATATTTTCCCATTTGGGGGGAAAAAAGGCTAAGAAATCAAGCTTTTTTTGGTCTAATCGACTAAAAGGACATAACTTGAAACACAGGGTCTTCTTAGGTAGAGAGTCCATCATGATATATTAAGCTTCTAAATGGCTAGTGAGAAACTTTAACTGGACATAAACTTAATGCTCACACTCTGGATGCACTGGGAAATGTCCATACATTGGTAAGAAGCCCCAGGCAGACGACAGAAGTAAACAACAATCTTCTCAGTAACGCTGGAGCTGTATTATAAGTCTCAATGTATTATGCTGAATAATTTTTCAAATAAAAGGTTACTGAGCATCTGAGCACATATGGAAACAAAAAGCAAGAAAAGCAGCAGTAAAAAGAGAAAGAGGTTAGAATGATTGGACAAATATTAAAAATAAGTGATGATACCGTCTTTAAAGAAGTCAAAGACACACTTCAAAATATTTGCAAGAAGTTATAAAAAGTAAAATGGATTTGAGAAATAATGAAATAGAAGTTCTGGAACTAAAAATCAAAATAACCCAAATGAGGAACTTAATTGATGGATTTAGTTCCAAATTAAACACTGCTGAAAAAAGAATTAGTGTTTAGAAAAATAGGCCAGAAGATGTTATCTAGAACCTTGCTGCCCCAAGTATAAGTTAGAGGCATTATTTAAGGTGAATATGGCTGAAATTTTACAGAAGAAACAAAAGACACCATTCCAAGGCTTCAAGAACTCCATAGAATCCTACTCAGGATGCGTAAACAAATTCATGCCTGGGTGTATCATAATACAGAACTGCAGAAAACCATAGACAAAGAATATAATCTGAAAGCAAGCCAGAAAATCAAAGATACCTGAAACAAGAGGTAACAAGGAGTTGACTCAGATACCTAATTATCATTCTACCACACACGGTTTTGATTATTTATATAGTTTATTTTAAAGACAACATATGGCCTTTGAAAAATTGGCATATTAACATAAGAACTGGAGTCTGAGTGCCCAAGGTCAAAGCCTTGTTTGCAACGAAATAACTGCATAACCTCCAGTCGTTTACTTAGCCTTTAACTACTGACTGTACTTTCCTCAGAGGTTCCTGTGACCATTTAGACGTGGCAATGCAACTAGAACACTTATCCCCATGTCTGGCATACAGAGACTACTCAATAAATGGTAAGGATTACCACGAGTATTATTTTGTAGTTTAAACAGTATTCATTTACATTTTATAGTGCATAGATTTTTATAGGTGGTTCTTTAAAAAGAGTGAGACATCTAAGTTTTTTTTCAATTTGTACATTAATGAAATATTTTATTTATGGGGAATATTAACATGTTAAATATATCCCTGGTGGACATGTGAAAAGTGCTCTGAAAACCAAATCACCAGGAAAATCCTAGTTGTAATTTAATTTATGCTACATAAAAATTGTGTGTGTGATAAGAATTAATATCATTACACAGATAATCATAACAAATGCTTACAATACGCTCACCCTGGGCCAAGCTCTATTCTAAGCACTATCAATTTATTATTCACAACAAACTTAGGATGTAGGTACAGTTGTCATCTCCATCTTACAGAGCATGAAATTGAAGCACAGAAAGGAGCCCATCCACGTTAGAGCTGGGAGTTAATCCTTGACTGCCTGGCTTGAAAGGTTTTGCACCTTACCTTGAAGGAATAAACTAAGCTCTGGAGAGTCTTCCTAGGATGTAGTGAATTAGGATTTGATTTCCGTGCTTTCAGTATTCCAGGAGTACTCCATTACATTGTTCATAAGTGTTTATAAGGGGTCACAGTGAGCCTATTTGGTTTATGCAAAAAAATTATTATATAAGACAATACTAAATTAGCCATTCAAAACACTTAAGTTGTTTTATACCTACTTTTTCCCCTTTTTTGTTTACCAAATGATGTTTTAGTTCAGAATTTGAGTAGACCCTGGTAAAATGTGTCTGCAAATAGTTATGAATTAGATAGGGTAGTATTTCACAGTGATATCTGAATATTGGAGCAATATTGCTTTTTCGAGTTTGATGGAATTTGTGTCGAACAATTTTAAAATACTATTTTCAAAGTCATTTTAGATCACTGGATACGCAACTTAAGGCAGCCCAAATTGTTCCTTAGTCCCTTGTTTAGGATGCTACTATGCATATGCATGTAATTACAAATTGTATATGGGTTGGGGAAGTTGGATTTAGAAGAATTAGAATGAGTGAGAACATGATGGAAGTGGTCAAAAGAAGAAACTTACTGAAATAAGAGGCACCAGGAAGGGGCCCTAGAAATAGCAAGAATATAACAAAAGGACAAAAAAAAAATCAAGTAAGATGTATTTTAATGGTGTGAAATGCTACTGAAGCACATTTCTTGCTTATGATTGCTAGCTTTACTATTCATTAAGTAAGTTCTTATTTCTGACAGAGTATGATGATTCATTATCTTCAAATGGCAGGGATGGCATCAAGCCTGACATGTCCCGGGCAGTGAGAAAGCTGTCATTTCTAAAAAGCTAGTTAGTCCCTCCCTGGCAGTCACCAGGCCATTAGACAAAGGGAAAAGCAATACTTTCTGCTCTACTTGGCATCTATTTTGCTTATTCTGAAAGGAAAAATGTTAGCTAAATTATAATCTGACTTGGCCTTTATTTAACATTTGGGGAGGGGGGTGACAATAGCTTCAGTGGTAAGCACAACTGATAGATCTGTTAACTGTTTTTGCAGGTTTTTTTTTTTCCCTAAGTCATTAGTGAGTGAGAGCCCTTAGGAGAAAATACTAGGGTATAAATTTAAAATGGCAATGATTCATAAAATTTCTTTCTCGTAAAAAGGCCATGGTTTTGTGGAGCTCTCATTTTGCTTTCATTTATGCCTAGTTAGCAAACTATTATTGAAATATCCTTTTGAAGGCAAACAGTGATAGTATCAAAACCCTTAAGTATGGCAAAAAGAGGAGAATGGCACCTTGTCTTCTTTGTCATGAGGTCTAACTTCTAAAGAAAGAAAGAGATGATTAACAGCTACTCCAAAGATTCACTTATTCATCCAACTTCTTCAATTGTGTATATTTACCTCAGTGAGCATCTATTATATGCTATGCACTTTGTTATCTACTGAGGTGACAATGACAAATGAGATATGCGACACCTAAGATAAGAGATGAATAGAGAAGCTGCTGTGTAAGCAAGGAATTGGGATACGGCGTGATCTGGTATGCGGTATGTCACTAGCAGTGATGGGCAGAGGAAGAAGTAATGTACTCTCCAAGCATTAGGAATGGGGAGGGGAGGGATGACTGGATAGAGAAGGAGGTGTCCTCTGCTGGTCCCCTGAAACATGATTTGGAAGGTGTTTCCCAGACAGACAAGGGGAAGTGGGGAGCATTTGAAGCACAAAGAAAAAGCTAGTCGAGGCGGGAGAGAACATCTGGAGTTCAAGGCAGAATGAGCAGTGCAGTATGGCAGGAGCAGAGAAGTCAGGGGAAATAGTAGACAGGTTGTTGGAGAACTCACAGAGGGTGACCTTGAAAACCTGTCTGGTTTTGAAAAATAGATGGCAGACGTGTTTATTTTTAAAAAGAGTGTTCAAGAGAAAACTTGAATCAAGGTAGATATAGGATGTTTAAAAAAAAATGGGGGTATTGAATTTTTCGTTTTAGAAAAGAAAAGATTATTTTCATAATTCTCTTGAACACTCTTCTGTCCTGATATTCCCTAACCCCAGTCTACCTATTCTTAAGAACTCGGACTCCTAAAGTGTTCTAACTATCCCAGCCCACACTTTGCTCTCTTCTCTGAACCATTAATTGTCTGAGACAATTCTTTGATACTTCAGCATCCTAGTGCTTTTAAGCAAGCTTCTAAATTTACAGATCAAGAAAATAAAGCCTAGAGAGATGAAATCACTTGCTCAGAGTTTTTGATATTCTGCTTTACACTTCAAGTTAACATTTTACATGTGTAAATCTTGTCTATCCAACCGAATTATAAAGGGCTGACTTCCATTTTATTAATTTCTACTTTCCCTTCTACAATCCTAATTACCCAGATGATAAGTTGTCAATATGAGTTTGCAGATTGATGGGCAGGGGCACTTGTTTTCTGGAATACATTTCTCTTAAAAGTGAGGAAGGGGGCTTTGGACCCTCAGAAAAAAATAAACTAATATTTATTTAAAAAATGAAATTGGGGACATCTGGTTGGTTCAGCTGGTTAAGCATCTGCTTTCAGTTCAGGTCATGATCCCAGGGTCCTGGGATCCAGTCCCACGTCGTGCTCCCTCCTCAGTGGGGTGCCTGCTTCTCCCTCTGCCGGCTACTCCCCCTGCTTGTGCTTTCCCTCTCTTTCTCTCTCTCTGACAAATAAATAAATAAAATCTTTTAAAAAAATTAAACTCACCAAACTTTAATCTGCCTCTCTGCCTTTAGAAACTCCTTGTCCTTGTTCCTACACTAAGCAGAAACCATTGTCATTTGGAGGGAAAAGACTTATGCAAGAATTCATTAACAAGAAAATTATTGTTGCCCCTCCCCAACTTACTTCTGCTGTGAGACATCAAGAACACAAACATGGTTTCAAGACTATTCATTATCCATCTGTAAGGTATCAGGTTTGTGGTCTCTTACTCTCACACATATTGAATTTCATCTGATTATTTCTATACCTCACCATTTCTGAACTGCCCACAGTATCTTCTGAGTTTCCCATATCACTCTTCTTGACTGAAATCTCCTCTAAAAACCTTGACTCACCTTTACATCTACGTTTTTCTCGAAAGTATCTTTTACATGAAACTAGCTCTCCCAGTCTATATTTCATCATAGATATTAAAGCAACTCTGCCTTATGAGTTTTGCATATGTAGTTGTCTTGTTCATTAGATTTTGAACCCCTTGGAGCAAGAAATTATCAAGTCCACTGAAACTACTATGTACTGGTATTCAGGGAATGATTTTCTTTGGTTTTAACTTCAATCATTATGTTGTTTATTTCTAAGTCTATTCTCCTAATTAAGCTTGCTACTGAGAGGTTGGTTAATACTTTTTCCATCCCTGCAGGTATAGACTTGGAATCCAAATCATTTTGTCTTGCTGGGCATTAACAATTCTTCTATTTCCTTGAACATGAACATATGATGCTTTCTTGATAAAGGGCCTTTATTTTGAAGAGTTAATCCTCAAATATGGATGGATGTATAAAAAAGAAAAATTTAAAAGTTATCTCTAGGAGGAACTAACCAGATGAAACTTCTGAAAAGGGTCTCCCTTTGTTACATTGACCAGACTCTGGATTTTAGATTGACAGACCTAGAGACCTGATATTGTCATTCACTCAGAGTACCTCATATCTCAGGGGCAGACTTAAATTAAACAAGCTCACAGACCGATGCATAAAACCAGAATACCTATTTATTGATTTACAATGAGAAAAACAGCTGTTACATGGACTAGAATACTAATGCCAACATTCTATTCCAGAAAACCATATAACAACTCCTACTTGGGAAGCTAATTTATTACATGAAGATTTCTTGGTGAGTATGAGATCAGAACAGGGCAAGACTAAGACCTTTTGAGGCCATAAGCATTTTAGCATGCCTCCCCACTTCCCTTACGTTATTCAAAATATAAACAATACAAAACTACAAAACTGTGGAATGTCCAACAAAGTTTTGATTTATCCCATGATGAATACTTTCATACTCTCATTGAAACATCAAATATCATATTTTTTTCAAAACTAATTTTTTTGTGATCTTGGTTTGTTGTTGTCTTCAAACACGCAATTGATCTGCTGGGCTCAAAACAAGAGGGACTAGTTCTAGTTTTTGGAGTTTGGATTGCCACAAGCCTGGATGCAACAGACCCAAACTCTCTGCTCTGGACACGGCTTAGGTAGATGCTGCTCAGGTTTGCAAAGTGACTCTTCTCTGTGCTTCCATAGCCTGATTCATCTTTTTCTGATTGACACACTCTTCCTTTAAGTATGTTAATGTATTCAACCAATTTATAGTCAAGGAAAGCTGATCTGAGAATATTCCGTCTAAGAAGAGTTTGCATATCTGTGATCTGCTCTATTGTGCATGGATTTCATAATGTAGAGCTGAAAGGGCAGTGAATTCCCCCGACCCCATAACAATCACTACTGAAAAGGGAGAAAATAAACTATATCTCCATAGCACAGCCACGGCCGAAAGACCTGTTTAGGGTAACTATTCCTATATACAGATATTATGCAGGGTAGGTCAAATTTATATTGGCCTATGCAAGAACACGGTCAACATCACAAATGACCAGGAGCCTGAAGGCAGGATTTTATGAGGAGTGTCCTAAATAATTAAAAACACACTCACTGAATGAAAAATAAATGAATGTTAAAAAATTTTAAAGTCTTCAAATAATAAGAACAGTTCAATAACTTGCATTTTTTATGCCTTGCACATTTAACAATTTAGATAAAATGTTAGATTTAAGAAAGGCTGAGGACCTGTCTCCATAAAATATTAATTACACAGGGAATAATCATAACTTTAGTGTGGAAAAAACTGGCAGACACCACTCTAACCAAGTCAAGTCACCTGTAAAGAGACACATGGATATCATATTCCTCCCAATATGATACAATGAGAAGGACACAATATAACTTTTGTGGTACTCTTGCCAAAAATGCATTATCTTTTTTTAGAAGATTTTATTTATTTATTTGAGAGAGAGAGAGACAGAGATAGTGAAAGAGAGCATGAGTGGGGAGGAGAGGGAGAAGTAGGCTCCCCACTGAGCAGGGAGCCCAACTTGGGGCTCAATCCCAGGACCTTGGGATCAGGACTCGAGCCAAAGGTTGAACCACCCAGGTGCCCCCCAAAATGCATAATCTTAATTTAGTCCTGAGAATACATCAGACAAACCCAGTGTGAGAGGCATTCTATAGAGTAGCTGACTCTTCAAAAGCATCAGTTCCTGAAATACAAAAGAAAACTAAGGAGCTGGCAGAAAATAAAACAAGAAAAGACCAAGGAGCCATGACAACTAAATGTAATATGGGAACCTGGATGAATCCTGAGCCAGAAAAAAGAGGTACTAGTGGGAGACTTGGTGATAGTCAAATAAGATTCGTAGATTGGGAAACTGGGTGGTACGTGGAAACTCAGTGCTAGTTCTGTAACTTTTCTGTAAATACAAAATTATCTTAAAATAATTTAAAAGAGAATAAGACAAATTTCATAGATAAACAAGTTTATGTATCATATAAATGAAGTAAATGTATCTAAAAACTTCTTTTGGAAATAACATCTAGATGATATTTAAAATCTGCCATGCATTAATGACAAAGAGGTTTTTTCCTATGCAACACAAGCAGTAGCTTCTGAAAGCTTTCTCCACCTCCATTCTTTCAGATTTGTTATATATACTTTATTTTTTCAAAATGTACTTTTCCCATTGTGATTAAATCAAACTACTAAAGATTTTTTTTTTGAAATAGTATCTTTATTTTTTTTATTATTTCATGTTTTTATTTAAATTCTAGTTAGTCAACATGTAGTGTAATACTGGTTTCAGGGGTAGAACTTATTGATTCAACATTTACATATAACATATGTTGAGCACCCAGTGCTCAACATAACAAGTGCCCTCCTTAATACCCATCACCCATCTATCCCCTGCCCACCTCCCCTCCATCGCTCAGTTTCTTCTCCATAGTTAAGAGTCTCTTATGATTTGCCTCCCTCTCTTTTTTTCCCCCTGCCCCCATTGTCATCTGTTTTGTTTCTTAAATTCTACATATGAGTGAAATCATATGGTATTTGTCTTTCACTAGCTAACTTATTTCACTTAGCATAATATACTCTAGCTCCATCCAAGTCATTGAAAATTACAAGATTTCATTCTTTTTGATGGCTGAGTAATATTCTATATCTATACGGATAAAGAAGACCCATTCATCGACTGATGGACATTCGGGCTCTTTCCATAATTTGGCTATTGTTGATAATGCTCCTATAAACATCAAGGTGCATGTATCCCTTCAAATCAGTATTTTTGTATCCTTTGGGTAAATACCTACTAGTGCAATTGCTGTGTCTAACCCATAGACACGATTTGTTTCTTGTGTTAATTTCAGCCATTCTGACAGGTGTGAGGTAGTATCTCATCACGGTTTTAATTTGTATTTCCCTGTTGATGAGTGTTGCTGAGCATATTTTCATGTGTCTGTAGGCCATCTGGATGTCTTCTTTGGAAAAATGTTTTTTTTGTGTCTTCTGCCCATTTTTTAACTAGATTATTTGTTTTTTGGGTGTTGAGTTTGATAAATCCTTTGTAGACTTTGGACACTAATCCTTTACCAGATATCTCTTTTGAAAATATCATCTCTCACTCCACAGGCTGCCTTTTAGTTTTGTTACGTATTTCCTTCACTGTACAGAAGCTTTTTATCTTGATGAAGTCACAAAAGTTCATTTTTGCTTTTGTTTCTCTTGCCTTTGAAGACGTTGTTGCAGCCATCAAAGAGGTTGCTGCCTGCATTCTCCTCTAGAATTTTGATGGTCTCCTGTCTCACATTTAGGTCTTTTTAATCCATTTTGAATTTATTTTTGTGTATGGTGTAAGAAAGTGGTCCAGTTTCATTCTTCTGCATGTGGCTGTCCAGTTTTCCCAACACCATTTGGTGAAGAGACTGTCATTTTTCCATTGGATATTCTTTCCTGCTGTGTTGAAGATTTGTTGGCCATATAGTTGTGGGTCCTTTTCTGGGTTCTCTATTCTGTCCCATTGATCTATGTGTTTATTTTTGTGCCAGTACCATACTGTCTTGATGACTGCAGCTTTGATATAAAGCCTGAAGTCTGGAATTGTGATGGTTCCAGCTTTTTTTTCCAAGATTGCTTTGCCTATTCTGGGTCTTTTCTAGTTCTAAACAAATTTTAGGACTGTTTGTTCTAGCTCTGTGAAAAATGCTGGTGGTATTTTGATAGGGATTGCACTGAATGCATAGATCGCTTTGGGTGGTATAGACATTTTAACATTTGTTCTTCCAAACTATGAGTATGGAATATTTTTCCATTTCATTTTGTCCTCTTCAATTTCTTTTATAAGTATTCTATAGTTTTCAGAGTACAGATCTTTTACCCCTTTGGTTGGGTTTATTCCTAGGTATCTTATGGGTTTTGGTGCAATCGTAAATAGGATCAATTCCTTGATTTCTCTTTCTGGTGCTTCATTATTGGTGTATAGAATTGCAACAGATTTCTACATGTTGATTTTATAGCCTGCAACTTTGTTCTATTTGTGTATCACTTCTAGTAATTTTTTGGTGGAGTCTTGGGTTTTCTACATAGAGTATCATGTCATCTACAAATAGCAAAAGTTTGACTTCTTCCTTGCCAATTTGGATGCCTTTTATGGTTTTTTTTGTTGTTGTTGTCTGATTGCTGAGGCTAGGACTTCTAGTACTGTATTAAATACTAGTGGTGAGAGTGGACATCCCTGTCTTGTTCCTGACCATAGAGGAAAAGTTCTCAGTGTTTCCCCATTGAGGATGATACTACCTGTGGGTCTTTCGTGTATGGCCTTCATGATGTTGGGCTATGTCCCATCTATCCCTACTTTATTGAGGGTTTTAACAAGAATAGATGCTATATTTTGGCATATGCTTTTCTGCATCTGTTGACAGGATCATATGGTTCTTATCCTTTCTTTTATTAATGTGGTGTATCATGTTGACTGATTTGTGAATAATGAACCAAATTTGTGAATTTGCAACTCAGGAATAAATCCCACCTGATCGTGGTAAATAATTGTTTTAACGTACTGTTGGATTCGAATTACTAGTATCTTGTTGAGAATTTTTGCATCCATGTTCATCAGGGATATTGGTCTGTAATTCTCCTTTTTTAGTGGGGTCTTTGTCTGGTTTTAGAATCAAGGTCATGCTGGCCTTGTAGAATGACTTTGGAAGTTTTCCTTCCATTTCTATTTTTTTGAACAGTTTGAGAAGGGTAGGTATTAACTTTTCTTTAAATGTCTGGCAGAATTAACCTAGGAAGTCATCTGGCCCTGGACTTTTATTTGTTGGCAGATTTTTTATTATTTGACTATTAATTTGTTGATTGGTCTGTTCAAATTTTCTATTTCTTCCTGTTTTAGTTTCTTTGTATGTTTCTAGGAATTTATCCATTTCTTCCAGACTGTCCAGTTTGTTGGCATATGATTGCTCATGATATTCTCTTATAATTGTTCGTATTTCTGTGGTGTTGGTTCTGATTTCTCCCATTTCATTGGTGATTTTATTTTTTTGGATCCTTCCTCTTTTCTTTTTGATAAGTCTGACTAGGGGGTTATCAATTTTATTCTTTCTTTCAAAGAACCAGCCCTTAGTTTTGTTGATCTGTTCTACTAGGTTTTTGTGTTTCTATATCATTTATTTCTGCTCTAATCTTTCTTACTTCCCTCTTACTGCTGGCTTTATTTGCTTTTCCTTTTCTAGTTCATTTAGTTGTAAGGTTAGGTTGTGTATTTGAGACTTTTCTAGCTTCCTGAGGTAGGCTTGTATTGCTATATACTTCCCTCTTAAGACCACCTTTGCTGTGTCCCAAAGGTTTTGGACTATCATGTTTTCATTTTCTTTTGCTTCCATGTATTTTTTTTTTCTTCTTAAATTTCCTGGTTAACCCATTCATTCTTTAGTAGGGTGTTCTTTAACCTCCATGTATTTGTGGTCTTTCCAAATTTTTTCTTATGATTGACTTCAAGTTTCATGGCGTTGTGATCTGAAAATATGCATGGTATGATCTCAATCCTTTTGTACTTGTTGAGGCCTGATTTGTGACCCAGTATGTGATCTATTCTGGAGAATGTTCCATGTGTACTTGAAGAGAATGTGTATTCTGCTGCTTTAGGATGAAATGTTCTGAAAATATCTATTAAATCCATCTGGTCTAGTGAGTCATTCAAAGACATCGTTTCCTCGTTGGTTTTCTACTAGATGATCTGTCCATTGCTGTAAGCAGGGTGTTAAAGTCCCCTACTATTATTGTATTATTAGCAATGAGTTTCTTTGTTTGTTATTAACTGATTCATGTATTTGGACGCTCCCAAGTTGGGGGCATAAGTATTTACAATTGTTAGATCTTCTTGTTGGAGAGACCTCTAAATTATGATACAGTGTCCTTCTTCACCTCTTGTTACAGTCTTTGGTTTAAAATCTAGTTTGTCTATCAGTATGACTACTCTGGCTTTCTTTTGATATCCATTAGCATGATAAATCATTCTCCATCCCCTCACTTTCAATCTGGAGACGTCTTTAGGTCTAAAATGAGTCTCTTGTAGGCAGCACATAGATGGGTCTTGTTTGTTTGTTTGTTTATACATTCCGATACCCTGTATCTTTTTATTGGAGCATTTGGTCTATTTACATTCAAAGTAATTATTGACAGATAGGAATTCAGTGCCATTGTATTACCTGCAGTCACCGTTTCTGGAGACTTTCTCTGTTCCTTTGTCGTCTTTGTTGTTTCTGGTCTTTCTCAATCGAGCGTCCCCTTTAATATTTCTTGCAGGTCTAGTTTAATGCTCATGAACTCCTTTAGTTTTTTTTGTCTGTGAAACTCTTTATCTCTCCTTCTATTCTGAATGACAGCCTTGCTGGATAAAGTATTCTTGACTGCAAATTTTTCCCATTCACAATGTTGAATATATCGTGCCACTCTTCTGGCCTACCAGGTTCTGTGGAGAGATCTGCTGCTAACCTGATTTGTCTTCCCTTGTAGGTTAGGGATTTCTTTTCCCTTGCTGCTTTCAGGATTCTTTCCTTATCTCTATATTTTGCAAATTTTACTACACTATGCCTTGGTGTTGGCCAGCTTTTGTTGAATTTGATGGGAGTTCTCTGTGCTTCCTGGATTTGGATGACTGTTTCTTTCCCCAGATTAAGATGCTTTCAGCTATAATTTGCTCAAATAAACCTGCCCTTTTTCCCCCTCCCTCCTTCTTCTGAGATTCCTATGCCATGAATGCTTTTATGCTTTATGGAGTCACTGAGTTCCCTAAGTCTACCTTCATCATCCAATACTTTTCTTTTCCTCTTCTTTTCACCTTCATTATTTTCCATATCACTGATTCATTCTTCTCCTTCGTCCATCCTTGTTGGTGCATCCAGTCAGTCAGTTTTGTAACTTTTTATTTCAGCTTGACTAGTTTTTTAGTTCTTTTATCCCTGCAGTAAGGGATTCCGTAGTATCTCCTATGCTTTTCTCAGGCCCAGCTAGTATCCTTATGATTATCGTTTTAAATTCTGGTTCAGGCATATTACTTATATCTATTTTGATTAGATTCCTGGCCATGACCTCCTCCTGTTCTTTCTTTTGGGGTGAAGTCCTCTGTCTTGTCATTTTGTCTAAGTCACTGTTTTTCTGTGTATTAGGAAAGCCTGTTATAGCTCCTGCTCCTGAGAGTAATGGCTGTAGTAAGAAGAGGGCCTATACTGTCCAGGGCCTGGCGCTTCAGGAAGTACTTCAGAGTGTGCACTCTGCTGTTGTATTTTGACTGCTTTCTCTCATGTCAGCCCACTGCAGATTTTCTCCTTGCCTACAGTGGGGGAATGTTTGGACTTTGTCCGCTGTGTGGCAAGTTTTGACTAGGTATGCTTTGGTCTCCTTGTTAAAAGAAGCTAGGTCCTCTTTCCCTTAGAGCGGAAGCTTTGCAGCACTCTATGATCAGTAGACTTGGTGCATTTGAGGGGTTTGTGCTGGTCTTCTAGGGGAGAGGCCTGTTGCACTGGTTCTCAGGCTGGTTTGCCCTAGTAAGATACACCTGCCCAGTACAGGGGGGTGGGGTATGGTGTAAGTGGCTCCAGCCTCCACTGGGGGCGCTGTGTTGCTCATTGAAGTCTGTCAGTGATGATGAGCAAGGGGAAAATGGCACCTCTCAGCTCTCTCATCTCCAGAGTGGGGTGTTCTTGCCCACCACCGTTCAGGAAGCCCTCACAGAAGAGTGTACAATCTCCTTTCTGTGTCCCAGTATCCATCAGATCCTTGTCTTCACCCTGTCTGTGTCTGAGCTGTCTGGTTGCCAGGTGGCACAGTACTCCTGTGGTTTATCTCAGGCACATGAGCTGATCCTCTGGGGGAAGGTCTCACCGCATTGTGGCTGGTGCTAGTCAGTCCTGGAAAAGCAGTCACATGACCACAAAGGGGCTCAGAATGCATGGTAAAGCACAGCAAAAAGCCAGCACCAAGGTTTGCTGCCCTCAGCAGGTGTTTCTATTCCTATACTAATGAATAGGGCAGCATGATGGTGTCTGCCAGCTTTTTTGTCCTCTAAGAGGCCACGTCACTTCTCTCAAGTGCACTCTAAGAAAGAGAACTGTCTCTGCCATTGTGACCCAAGGGACGTTCAAACCATGCCATCTACTCCCAGGCCTCTCCCCTCCTTCCCCACATGAGCATCACTATGCCCACCAGGCTCCACTCGGTGGTGGTGCAGACTTCTAAAACTTCAGGCTTGGAGTTCCACTGCTTATAAAAGCTTGTTATAATCAGCCCCTCCAGTGTTCCCGGTCAGTGGTTTTGGGGAAGTATTTCTCTTGTGCAATCCCCTGCATGCTGCTTTCTCTATCTCTTGCTCTCCTCTCTTCAAGATCAAAGCTCCCCTCTGCAGCACCTCTAATTCTTTTCTCCTTGGAATCACGTCTCTGCACTTCCTACCTTCCTGATGCAGCCTTTTTCCCTCTAGGTCTGCTCTTTGTTCTGTCAGCATGCAGAGCTATTTCTTGGGTGTTCAGAATGATTTTATATTCATCTAGCTGTGTTCAAGGGATGAAGCAAGCATAGGGTCCCCCTCCTGCTCTGCCATCTTAACTCCTCCTCCCAAACTACGAAAGATTTTTCATAAAAAGTGGTTTTCCTTCTGTAAGCTTCCATCACCATCCAGACTTCATCATCAAATGCAATTATTTTAACTCCTGTGCCATTTACTACAGGTAGGTCCTTATCCCTACAAACTATGTACTTCATAATAATTTTTATCTTAACGGTTTTAGACAAGATTTTCTTGCCTTTTTAGCATAATAGATTAATTTTACAAAAACTGAAGTATAATTAACATACAATGTTATATGAGTTTCAGATGTACAACATATTGAATCAACTATTCTAAACATTTTTTTGTGCTCACCACAGTAATTATAGTCACCCTCTGTCACCATAGTGTTATTACAATATGATCGGCTACTCCCTTTGTGCTTTTCATCTGTGATTTATCTACTTTATAACTGGAAGTTTAGACTTATTAATCTGTCTTATCTATTTTACCCATCTCCCTACACACCTCCCCTTTGTAATCACCAGTTGTTATCTGTATTTAAGAATCCATTTTCTGTTTATCTCTTTGTTCATTTGTTTTGGTTTTTAGGTTCCACATATAAGTAAAATCATGTTATTTGACTTCTTTCTATTTAGCATAATACTCTCTAGATCCACCCATCTTGTCTCTAATGGCAAATCTTACTTTTTTTCAGCTGAATATTCCATTATATGTGTCTCTATACCACCTCTTCTTTATCCATTCATCTATCAGTGGACGCTTGGGTTGCTTCCATATCTTCGATATTGTAAACGATGCTGCAATAAACATAGGGGTGCATGTATCTTTTCATATTAGTGTTTTGGTTTTTCTTGGGTAAATGACCAATAGTGAAATTACTGGATCATATGTTATTTCTTTTTTTTAATTTTTGAGGAAACTCAATACTGTTTTCCACAGTGCCTACACCAATTTACATTCCTACCAAAAGTGCACCAGAGTCCCCCCCCCCTTTTTTTACATGTTCACCAACACTTGTAATTTCGTTAGTCACCATAAAGACTTGTAATTTCTTGCCTTTTTGCTAGTAGCCATTCTGACAGGTCTAAGTTGATATCTCAGCATGGTTTTGACGTGCATTTCCCTGATGATTAGTGTTGTTGATCATCTCTGCATGTGTCTGTGGCCATCTGTATGACTTCTTTGGGAAAACCGTATTTAGATCCTTCACCCATTTTTTTAATTGGTTTGGGTTTTGGTATTGAGTTGTATAAGTTTTTTGTTGTTGTTATATTTTGGATATTAACCCCTTGTGGGATATATTCACCGGGCTCCATTCGGTGGGCTGCCCTTTTTATTTTATTGATGCTTTCCTCTGTGCAAGTGCTTTTTACTTGGATGTAGTCCCACTAGTTTCTTTTTTTGTTGCCCTTGCCTGAGGAGACATCTAAAAAAAATGTTGCTAAGACATTTGTCCAAGAAATGACTGCCTATGTTTCTTCTAAGAGTTTTATGGTTTCAGATCTCACACTTAGGTCTTTGATCCATTCTGGGTTTATTTTTGTGGTGTGAGGACGTACTCTAGTTTCATTCTCTTGCATGTAGCTGTCCAGTTTTCCCAGCACCATTTGTTGAAGAGATTTTCTTTTCCCCGTTGTATATTCTTGGCTCCTTTGTCAAAGATTGACAAAATATCTGTGCCTTTGTTTCAGGGCTCTCTGTTCTGTTCTATTGATCCATAGTGTCTATTTTTGTACCAGCACCATACCTTGTGATTAACTACAGTTTTGTAGTATATCTTAAAATCTGGGATTGTGGTACTTCCAGCTTTGTTCTTTCTTAAAATGGCTTTAACTCTTTGGGGTGTTTTGTCATTCCATGCAAATTTTAGGATTATTTGTTATAGTTCTGTGCAAAATGCACTTCGTATTTTGATGGAGATGATATTAAATCTCTGGATTGATTTGAGTAGTATGGACATTTTAACAATATTCTTCTAATCCATGAGCACAGAATTTTTTTCTATTTGTGTCATCCTCAATTTCTTTCATCAATGTTTACTAGCTTTCAGAGTATAGGTCTTTGAACTCCTTGGTTGATTTCATTCCTAGGTATATTATTCTACTTGGTACAGTTGTAAATGGAATTGTTTTCTTATTTTCTCTTCTACTTCATTATTAGTGTATAGAAATGCAACAGACTTCTTTTTTACTTTTGTATCCTCTTTAGAATATTTTATATATAGTATCATGTCATCTATATATAATGGCAGTGTTACTTCTTCCTTACCAGTTTAGATGCTTTTTATTTCTCTTTCTTGTCTAATTATTGTGACTAGGACTTACAGTACTATGTTGAATAAGAGTGGTGAGAGTGGACATTATTATCTTGTTCCTAATCTTATCTTCTAGGAAGAGCTTTCAGATCTTCACCACTGAATATGTTAGCTATAGGTTTGTCATATACGACCTTTATTACGTTGAGGTATGTTACCACTCAACCCACTTTGCTGAGCGTTTTTATCATGAATGGATGTTGTATTTTATGAAATGCTTTTTCTGCATCTATTAGATGATCCTAGATTTTTGTCCTTTCTCTTAATGTGAGGTATCACATTGATTTGCAAATAACGAACTATCCTTGAATAAATCCTATTTGATCATGGTGAATGATTTTTTTTTAATGTATTGAATTTGTTTTGGTAATATTTTGCTGAGGATCTTTGGTCTGTAATTTTTTTGTAATGTCTTTGGTTTTGTCATCAGGGTAATGTTGGCCTCCTAGAATAAAATAGGAAATTTCCCTTCCTCTTCATTTTTATTTAATAGTTTGAGAAGAATAGATATTAACTCTTCTTGAAATGTTTCATAGAATTCACTTGTGAAGCCATCTGGTCCTGGCTTCTGTTTGTTGAGAATTTCTGGTTTCTGATTCAATTTCATTACTAGTAATCAGTCTGTTCAAATCTTCTGCCTATTCCCAGTTAATTTTTGAAAGACTGTATCTTTCTAGGAATTTATCCATTTCTTACAGATTGTCCAATTTTTTTAATGTAATTTTCTTTATATTCTCTTACTCCTCTGGATTTCTGTGGTGTCCGTTGCCTCACCTCCTTCATTTCTGATAGTATTCGAGTCCTCTTTTTTTCCTGGATGAGTCTAGCTAAACGTTTATGAATTTTGTTTATCTTTTCAAAGAACCAGCATGTGGTATCATTGTGGTCACTATTACATTCATTTCTGCTCTAATCTTTATTATTTCCTTTCTTCTACTCACTTTTGGCTTTGTCTCTTCTTTTTCTAGCTCTTTTAGGTGTAAAATTAGGTTGTTTTAGATTCTTCTTGTTTCTTGAGGTAGGCCTTGTGTTGCTATAAACGTCCCTGAGTCTCCAAGGTTTTCGGACCATTCTGTTTTCCTTTGTCTCCATGTATTTACTTTTTAATGTCTTGGTTGACCCATTCCTTGTTTAGTAGCATGTTGAGTAGCCTCCATGTATTTTTTTCCGGACTTTTTTTTATTGTAATTGATTTGTAATTTCATACTGCTGTGGTCAGGAAAGATTTCAGTCTTCTTTATTTTATTGAGACTTGTTTGTGACCCAATGTGATGTATACTGGAGAATGTTCCACGTGCCCTTGAAAAGAATGTTTATTTTGCTGCTTGGGGATGGAATGTTTTGTATATATGTGTTAGGTCTATCTGGTCTAATGTGCGGTTCAAACCATTCTTTCCTTGTTATTTTCTATCTGGATTATCTACCCTTGATGTAAGTCAGGGTTTATAAATTCCTCTATTATTCTATTACTGTCAACTTCTCCCTTTAATATTTGCTCTATATATTTAAGTGCTCCTGTGTTGGGTGCATATTTACAATCGTTATATGTGCTTATTGGATTATTCCCTTTATCATTATGTAGTATTCTTCTCTGTCTCTTGCTATAGTCTTTGTTTTGAAGTCTCTTTTGTCTGATATAAGTATTGCTACCTTGGCTTTTGTTTCAATTTGCATGGTGTATGTTTTGCCAGCCTTTCACTTTCAGTCTGGACATCTTTAGGTCGAAGTGAGTCCCTAGTGGGCAGCATATAGATGGGTTTTGTGTTGTTGTATTTTTTTAATCTATACAGTCACTTTATGTGTTTTTATTGGGGCATTCACACCATTTACATTTACAATAATTATCGATTGATAGGTATGTACTTATTTTGTTGTTTTTGTGTGGTTCTTTGTTCCTTTCTTCTTCTCTTGCTTTCTTGCGGTTTGATGGCTTCCTTTAGCGTTACGCTTGAATTCCTTTCTCTTTATTTTTTGTATTTCCATCATAGGGTTTTGGTTTGTGGTTACCATGAGCTTCATACATAACATCCTATGTGTATAGCAGTCTATATTAAGCTGATGGTCACTTAAGTTTAAACACATTGTAAAGGCACTAAATTTTTACTCCCCCCTTCATGTTTTATATATGTGATATCATATTTCATTCTTTCATTTTGTGTATCCACTGATTTTTATACATACTTATTTTTTTCTACTTTTGTGCTTTATAAGTGATTAATCTGCTACCTGTACTCTATGTTTGCTTTTACCTGTGAAATTTTTTCCTTTCGTAATTTTCTTGCTTCTAGTTATTGGCATTTCTTTCCTCTCAAAGAATTTTCTTTAACATAGATTCTCCTCTTGAGTGTCCTGAAATTACATAGTAGTCATGCATGTAAGTATATTTATTAATAATTTTGGCACTTAATCTTTTAATCTGGAGAAGAATGTTCTATTATTGTTTCTGTGATATAATTCTCCTCTTCACTTCTCTGTTTGCCTTTACTGGAATACCTCCTATTAGCTATCACTATTTATGCTTCCTTATACCTTTATTCAAAACCCCATCTCCATATTTTTTCAGATAATAACCTTAACTTTTAGTTCTAATGAATTTGTTATTTTGGTGATTAATTTTACTTTTCCAGATGGCAGCAGGATCTTAATACTGTATGGATAAAATGTCTTCTTGGATCACTCTGTTCTGCATTTAATATTTTAATGCCCAAATTCTCTATATTCCTTGAGGTATTTCTGCTTTATGGGGACATTTTTCCTTGTTTATTCATCTTTTTTAATGGGTAGGCTTTCATCAACTATCAGGGATACTTATTTGTTCATATTTAGGAAGACAATAAAAAAGAAGCTGACTGGGGGATCTGGGTATGTTTGCAGGGCTTGTCTTAGATAACAGAGACAAGAAGCTATTCAGGATATTGTGGAAACCTACAATGCTTTATTACAGAGGCCTTTCTTTTCTCTCTAGGACTGAAATTTCTTAAAGGGTCTCTTGTTTGTTTTGCCTTGGTAGAAAATAGCTTTGAAAAATTATACCTGGAGGGTTGAACAGCTTAACTGTGGTTGAATTAATATCTACCCTATCTTCACTTTCAATTCTCATTCCAGCCTTCCATAGTACCTTACACTTAGGAGTGCCAATGATCGCCATAGTTTTGATTTCGGTTCAGGTTGTGAGATCAAGCTCTGCACTCAGCATGGAGTCTGCTTAGAGTTTCTCTCTCCCTCTCTCTTTGCCCCTCTCTAAAATATTATTTTAGAATTTTAAAAATCACTTTGATATAAGGACAAATTTTATTCCATGGATCTGGAAACCAAGGCTCACATTTTTTCCCAAGATTACATACATTTTGAAGGCTATTCATAACTCAAAGTCAAGGATTCATTCTCTCTATAAATGCTATACTTTTCCCATCATGTAACATTGACTCCTGCTATCAATCCCTCACCAGTTCTGGTGGTCTTCCCAACTACCCCGCTGGCAATGATCCAGGCTATAATCTGTCATGGAGGCACCATCAAGCAGGCATTTATTTCCTAAATTTCCAAATAAGTTGAAGCTTAGAAGATCAAGTTCATAATTAAGTAATAGAGTTAGACTTATAGATCTATAATTTTCAGATTATTAAAATAACTCTCACTTTATAGAGGAAAAAAACCATCTTGCCATTAAATAGATTTTGGCTCAATATAAGAAAAAGCCACTCAACAATGAACATGGCTGCCTTAGTGAAATGGAGAACTTCTCACCACGCCAGATATTCCCTGAAAAAGCTTTAGAAAGTTTAGGTCCTAGTATGAAAGCTTTGGTGAGACCTTTTCAACTCTATGACACCATGTTACCCGTATTGTTGCCTTCATGCTAAGTAATCTGAATGACCCAGGAAACTGTTATGCCCCTTCTACTTCCCTTCTGATAATTACTGATGTATAATTGCTTATAATAATTACTTATGTGTAAGGAAAATGCTTCTTGATATCAGATAAGATTTTAGAGACTTTTTTCAATGAGATAAGTTTGGAAAAATGGGACAGTTGTCATTCTCATCTTTATTTCATTGCCTCCTACTCTTTTTAACTTCCACTGATCAGAATGTTCTATTTAACTAAATCTTTTCTTGTAATTCATTGTAGCAACCCCCCCCCCCATTATCTGTATACATCTATGAGAAGCAGAGGTATCAGATAGGAAATATTGCAGTCCCATTGACCCTGGCGCATGTTCTCTTGGTGCCCATCGGTTTAATAGGCTGTTTAAAAATATGCCAAAGGCTCTTTCCCTCTATTAACTTCTATTTGATGTAATGCAGATGATATTTGTTGTTTGTAGAACCTGACTTTTGAACTGAGTTTTAAAATGTCATTGAAGACTTGTTTTGCATACTTTGTCAATGGAGCCTTACTACCCAGAGATATGCAGCATGAAGGGTGGCTGTCTTCATTTGGGTTTTTCCAATAGCAGACACTGTAACAAGGATTCTAATAGCTGACTTGAGAGGTGATTCCAGAAAACACCATTAGGGAGTAAATAAGTGAAACAGAACATAAGGTGACATCATTCTTCACCCACAAAGTTATGACTCAGGACAAATGGAGTTTAGGACATTTCACAGGGGAATGCTGGGGATCAGTGCAGAACATGCCTCAGAGTTATCGCCCCTAAAGTTGAACATTTATCCACCAAATCCCCTTCTGCTCTTTGCCTTTAGCTGGTTCCAGGGCCATTAACTCTGGCACTTCAGGCTTGTTCTGTGCTTGTAGGTCTGATCCCATAGCTGAAAAAAAGCCTTCAGGTAGAGAGAGGCTGAGTTGTTCCTGGCCAAGTAAATTTCAGGTAGGTTGAAATGAGTGCCAAGGCACTGAATGTGTCTGCACCAATTATATATCCTTCTTCCCAAAGATTAGTTTAAATCAGAATTAGAAATCCCATAAAACAAACACTAATTTGGAGTCAACGATTGGATGATACTCGAGAGATACCTGTGCTCCTCAGAGAATGGTCTGTGGGAACTGGTATGAGGAATAATGGCAGCAGTATATAAGAGGAAAAACGAAAAGGAAAAGTGGTCAAACAGGTTAGTCTAACTGGGTTAAACCATCTTAAGCAGCTTTAAGGACTGTCCTAATAAATACTATAGATTTCCAAAAACAGGGTTTTTCTTCTAAATTACTTGAGATGCAGCAATTACACAACTAAACCACAGAACTGTCTTTCTATGGCCCATCTCTCTGGGCTGATGTTCCACGGAACACACTTTGAAAAATGCTGATCTAGCATAGTCCTCTCACGCAACTGGAGATCAGAGGTCTTGTCTGGTCAAGGTCATGCAGATGATTAGTGATTAAGCTGGAGCCTGGTCCAGAGCTTTTCATTCTACCTTGCTGTCTCATTTCAGTTCAAGTGACCTCTATCTCCTGTTTACTGAGCTGTTTTCAGAAAGACTTCTTGCTGGGGGGGTGGGGGGGTGTTTGATTTGCTCCTGGTTGTCAAACCCTCCAGTGAAAATAAGTTCATGAAGCCTATCTAGGGAGCCTCTCAAGATAAAGAATCGAACACATCTGGGGTTGGACAAGAGGTTTGCCGTACTTACTTGTCGGGTTGTTTGAAGTGATACGTTTTCCTGATTCTCTGCTCTAGGAAGAAAGGCAGTAATATAAAGCACCAGTTAGAATAACTGGATGCAAACTCGGGGTGAGTACCCACGGGCAGATGCCACTGCAGCCTACACTCTGGATCTGATCAGCCCCTCGCTTCAAAGTGTGGGCCAAAGAGACACAGGCACTGCGTGGCCTTGTGCAATAAGGGATGTACAGGCCAGGACAGATGTTCCCAGGATTTCCTCAGAGGCCAAAACTCACCCCAGATAGTTTTAGGGAATGAGAAGCTTTCCGCTGTTCCTCCCTTCCCCTTTATTAACAGTGAGAGCTATCATATATTTGGGACACTTGCTTGTGATAGTGATTTTACTTGGCACTTTCTTTAATTTAGCTTATTTAATCTTAACAACAATGTGAAGAATGTACTATTATTTTTTTGTTTCTAATGCCAGCAAACTGAGGCTCTGAGAATTTGTTCAACATGCCCATAGCCCCCAGCAGGGAACAAGAGATTCTATTCCAGAAATGGAGCCCATCAATGTTAGCCCATGTGCTCTTCAGCCTAGGGAACTGCATTGGTCTGTACTCATTAGTGTTACTTCCTCAATAAGAAGACAATAAATCGAGAGAGAAAATGAAGCAAATCCTGTTGGTAAACTTGATAGTGATTAACAGTTGTAACAGGAACAAGTTACTCCTCATGAGACAAACATCTACTATTCCCCCAACTTATTTGATGGTGCCCTAAGAAAGACATTGCACTTTGATTTGCCTGATGGAAAGTACAATGCTTGCATTGTGTTCTCCTTTACTTAATTTTTTAAGATTTTATATATTGAATTTGACAGCGAGACAGGCAGCGAGAGAAGGAACACAAGCAGGGGGAGTGGGAGAGGAAGAAGCAGGCTCCCAGCAGAGGAGCCTGATGTGGGGCTGGATCCCAGAACGCCGGGATCACACCCTGAGCCGAAGGCAGACGCTTAATGACTGAGCCACCCAGGCGCCCCTGTGTTCTACTTTACATAGGTAAACGGAACCTTTTAACTTAGGGAAAGTGTGTATCTTCTGGTTCTTGTCCTAGAGAATAGCAATGCAAGGATGCAGGCTTTTTATAGCTGTTCTTTAAAAATAAAAACCCAAACTACACCCACACAAGCTTTAACCTGCACAGGTAAAGCCAATGATACTAAAATATGAAGCCATATGTTTGGAGACTAGGGAAATAAGAGGACAATAAATCAGACTTTCAGGCTTGCACAGATGGCTGAAGGGTGAAGCATTTGGTATTGACTGTGTTCCTTAGATGCCCTGATTGTGCTGGGTGCAGTTACAATCCGTGAATAACAGATAGATAGTGGACACAGGGATAAAAACGGGTTGGGGGAGAGAATATTTTTTAAAGAGTCTAACAATTCCACAAAACTGAAAGAAGCAACGAGAGGTCTTAGAGAAAGGGTAAGATAAATGGCAACTTTGGGGTATTCTTAACCATAAATGATACTCTCCTCCAAACTGAGGACAGAATTGGGCTCAATAAATGCCATGACAATATATAACTTTTCCCTGGTTTCTGGGCTACCTGGAGAGCAAATGCGTCAATGTGAGATATTCTCTAAAGATTCCCACAGTGCCTTGTGCCTAATAGTTCCAATAGATAAAGTTGAAGTTTTTGATGGCTGGAAACTGGGCCCCAGAGGGCTGGCGAGAATGGAAAGGTATGGTTTGCCCTCTCCCCAGGACATTCACATTTCAGAGATAAGGAAAGAGGTTCTGACTAGCAGGCAGGTGGTGATGCTGTCATGGAGTATAGGGGAGGGATGGTAATAGACATGTGTTTCAAACCCTGACTTTGCGGATAACTGAAAGGCATTGCATATGGTAAATGGTCTATGCGTGGCGCCCTGAGGTCAGCCAGCAACAGCTGAGGAAGGAGTTTTGAGACTAGAGAACAGTGGCTGAAATGCAACAGATGGAGGCTGTATTAGGCACTGAGGTCACACCAGCCCTAAGGAGAGAAGTTGGCGTGAATTATGTTGCCACATTGTAAGTGCAAATATGTGATTGCCTAGCAAATTAAAGAGGTAATGAATGAAGGATGGATTGGAAGGTGACAAGTCGAAGTTGCCAGAGTTATCATATGTCATTTAATCACCCTGACATTCCACAGGAAAGAAGAAAATAGGATGAGGAGACAGCGTACATTAGTTCAAAGAGGAAATGAAGCGAGGCGCAACTGACAGTTTACTCCATAATAATTGTGTGAAATGGGCAAACGATTTCTTGCTCTGTTTTTCCTCTCCTTTCTAAGTAATGATGTTCCATAGCACCAAATATAATGCAAAGCATCAGAAATAGAGGATTACTCTAAACTCAGTGTAGTTATTACCAATGAAGTCAATAATTACAAGCCGTTTTTCTCAAAACGGAATTGTTTTTAAGGGAAGTGAATCATCTTACAGTGTTAAGATGTAATAACAGCATATGGAAGTTGTATTAATGGTGAGATTTACTGGCAAGAAAGAAGAGGTTAAGGGCCCGAATTTTGAATTGAGAGAGATTTGTGTTAAACCCAAGTTTTTCACTCACTAGCTGTGTGATATTGACGTACATCTGACTTTTATGGCTCTTAGTTTCTTATCTGTGAAATGAAAGTGCTGCCTGCCTCATAGTGGCTGTGGCTACGAAGCCCGAGAACACCTCCCAGCACAAGGCGTACAACTAGCACTCAGTGGATGGTAGCGTGTGTACCTTTCTTTCGACTCACCTTCACAAACAGAGGTGGATGGGAGATGAGAAGTACAAAACAGAACCATCTGCTGGCACAGTAGCCCTAAAACCAAGATCTGGAGCGAGCAGACCCCGGGTAAGTGTGAGCACCCAGCTCACGCTGGAGTCCCGGCATGAGGACATAATGCGGCCCGTGAGAGCGAGCATCAGATTTGTGCTCATCTCTTACGTTTCCTTTTGAGAGGAAGGAAGTAGAGGCAGGTCTGTGAAGGTAGGAACCCACCTCTGGAACACTGTTTCACAAGTCTGTCCAGGAACCAAAGAGTTCAAATTACCTCCTAAAACAGTTCCAATAACCCTCGCTTCCTGGTATTCACATAGCCTGTCATCTTCTCTTCTTGAGTGTGTGCTGGAACTAGCGACTTAATTCTCATGGACAGAATATGGTCAACGTCGCTTCCAAGACGAGGTTACAAAATGCTAAAACGTCTGTCTTGCTGGGATTCTCTGCCTCCATTTGCTTGCTCTGATGAAGCCAGCTTCCATGCTGCCACCTGCCCTATGGAGTGGTTTTATGATTACGGACCCAGTTTGTCTTACACAGTAAAATTACTTCAGATTTTGAGTAAATCAAATAGCATAATGATATTAGGTTGTAGAGCATATGTTAAAAATCGATGCAAAAGTGAAGTGTAGAGTACCATTTCTATCTCTAAATGTTCGGCTTATCCTCATTCCAATGCACAGTTAGAAAAGTGCATGATACAGGGACACTGGCTTAAAAAAAAAGTTTATTACGTTCAGGTTTTTTAAAACAACATTTCACCACAGATCAGATATTTCAATGCTTAAAAATCAGCCCCATTTATCTTGTCTCTGCCAGTTTGCCTTGACAGGCTGCAAAATAAACCAAGCAATATTTAAAGTATACTAAACTGTATAGTAAAGTGGGCAAAAACCCTGCACTCGGCAGAAAAACTTCCTAATCCAAACTTCTATAAAAAGGACAAAATACTCAAATTCTTTATGTAAAAAGAAAATAAATACGCATATTTTATAAAGTTTCCTTCTATGTTAAAATGAATTCTAATTTTTGGGAATAAAAGAAAAAAACAAATCAATATTCAAAAGATGGCCCATATTCAACTCCTATTTTGACCCTTTAGGAAGTCAAAGCTTATTTTGTAAGAATAGGAGAAAACAGCGTTGTGACGTATGGGATTGTTGTATCATATCACTAAATTGTACACCTGAACTATTATACTGTATTTTAACTAACTGGAATTTAAATAAAAACAACTCAGCATTGCCCATGGAATGTGTATCAGGGATCACTTTTGAGTAGGACTTATCTCTGGAAGTCACAGCAATTGCAGCTCTCCACTTATGTGGAGGCTAAAAGCAGGCACCTGTTTTCACTGAATAAATATTCATTCAAATGTGGTCCAACAGTATTCTAGAGGCTGAGGTTACATGAGTAAACAAAACAAACTCCTGCCCTCATAGTGCTTACCTTCATTAAACCTAATCAATAGTAAATTATAGGTTATTAGAAGTAGTAGAGCAAATCATTTGGACATGTTTGGTCTTTTCCCATGAATTTTCCCTTTTGAGTTGTTAGGGCTACTGAGAGGTGTATCACCTGTGAAACTGTTAATTTCACTTGGTGGTAGTAGTATGATGTTAGAAATTAAGTCCTAAGGAACTACTCCTATAGGCTCAGGATACGGGAATTTTACGGTATGGTAAAAATGACTACAGAAATGGCTATGGCAATCATTGAAAATCTTTGAACGTGGTAGTCAATTTACCCAGAGGTACTAATATACCTCTGGGAAGAATGGTTGACCTACGTAAAATCCTATCCTATTTTTATCATGTTTATGTTGCTACACTATTTAACGATAAGGAAATGTCTCCTCCCAGTTGAGAAACTAAATGGACATCAAAATGAGATTGACAACAGCGAGACTGCCCGTCCACCTGTAGGTCCTGCAGTAGTAAAGGTCTGCTGTAGCTGCAGCTGCCTCCTCAACCAAGCACTTCTAAAGGTTAGTCTGGGCTTTTTCATCTAAGAATCCTACACATACGTTAGCCTCTTCTAAATCAGTGTTTTGTTTCAGACAAGAGAATTCATTCTAGATAAGTAGAAAATTGATTTATCCAGAGGTATTTGATATCTTACAACCTGTCTACAAGGACCATGTACCAAGCTTGGATGCTATACAACTTAAAACAGGAAAATGCCTATCGTACCACAGAACTGCTTCAGTGGAAATCCCACTGCTTTTTTTGTTAGTGAACTTGAGTCTATGGAAACAGGAACTATAGGCCAGCACTTTTCTTAGCTGATGCCACAACCCCACAACTCTGAGACCATGCTTGCCGGGACTCCTTAGCCACAGAATGTTAGCTTTGACCTTTCATATCTCCTGTAAATGAATCTGCTTGATGGAAGCTGGTCACATGTCTACACCTAACGGGAAGGAAACCTGAGAATGATCATTTCATAATTCTACCTAGGGAACCCCAGATTCATGACAAAGGAGAACCACCAGAGTAGGGCAGAGATAGTCAAAATCTTTGGGGCTTCCATAAATGACAAATGTATCCTGAGAACCATGTTCACATTTTTTACCCAACAGTCTTTTCCTGATACCTTTGCAATATTTTGATTCCATTAGTGCTTACTTCCCAAAAGGCCCAACTTGCACCTGTGGAAGGGGCTTAATTGTATTAAGAGGTGGCTATTTCTACTCTTCTCAGGATGGATGACATGAAAAGGTAAGCATGTTGGCCTGCTCACTTATTTTTATGTGTGTCTAGGCTAATGTATGTTGGTTATATTTACAATTAGAAAAGTTACGTGGTTTCCGTTAGAGGTAGCTCTTAAGTTTTATGTCTTAAGGAATCCTATCTCAGCTAGATCCCCTTGCTGCTATCGTATATCCTAATTAGTTTTGAAGAGTGCTGGGACAAGTGCCACAGATGAGGTCTTTCTGTTCATTTCATCATGGACGGAAGCTGTATTGAAAGTTCAAAATGTCTTGCAAAGTTGCTTAATTTAGTCTTAGGATGGAGGTTTTTCTGTTGTGAAATATAGGAAGATGTAAGGCAAGTGAGTAGCATATGACAGTTCGGTCCAGAAAATGAATAGTATTTTCTCTGGGGGAGCAACGGGATCCTATTTGGATTTTCGTCATAATGACGGCTCTCCCTCCAGCAATAGAGGGCTCGTACGCTACAGATTTGATACAGTCAATGGCTAAGATAAAGCTTGGATCCTCCTCCCTGGTCTATTTAATAAATGCCTGCAAGATGGAAAAAATGAAAGAAAATCTCTCCGTTCTTTCTCTAAAAAAGAAAGCTGTTTTCAGCTCCCAGTCCCATAACACAGCAAAGGGAGAGGATTATGTGGGAATGTAAAAGTACCATACCTCTCAAGTAAATGGACACTTACCTTATCGCATGCAGCTATGAAAAGGTAATTGGAATCTGAAGTGTAAAGTATAATGGACGGTTATTGAGGCATTTTGAAGCGGTTGGGCTGCATTTTGCACTAGATGTGTGATAACATTCTTTATGGCCTAGAATCTTTTGTGTAAGTTTGCGTTTAGAATTTCATAAGCTTGGAGTTCGTTAGAAACTTTGGACATCTCTCTCAGACCTCCAAAGAAGGCCTCTGACTCCCAGAGAAATCCCTCCATGGAGATCTCTCACAAAAACCATTTTAGGATTATTTTGTTTTAGTTACAAGATAAAAAAGAGTAAATAAAGCAGTCTCTGCCTTTGGTATTTTCTCACATGGTAAGATCTGAGCTTCTAAACCTGGGGGCTGGTCAGCTCTGATGAAAAGGTCCGGGTTTCATCCACGTATCCAAGACTTCCAACCCCTCAGTTAATGAACTGAGTTGTATTCTCACAAGACCTTAATCATAGATATTACTTGAATAGGTACTATTCAAGGTACAGAGGATTCCCTTCCTCAACAGAATCAGAGTATAGTAATTTGTTACTGCTTTTCAGCCTAGCAGTGTTCTGAGAGATGAAAAATTAAAGGAATTTAGTAGCTATGGTCTTCCCTTCTGTCCATTTCTAAAAGCGCTTCGATCACATTGCTCCCTTTTATCTCCGCAGAAGAGGAACTATGTGAATGCACGCCAAGCAGAGCACTGGGCTCTGTCCACGCGTGATCCATATTTGATTCCAAGGTCAATGTGAGCTGAATTTAACAATTTTTTTCTTTCTGTTGTAATTGCAATATGTGATCATTGGAGATAACTTAAAGAAAACAAGAGTTTTCTCTGAAACCCAGAACCCTGCCTATGCTCTTGACCCAACTACTCATAATTCTTGTGGAAAATGATTCATTAGTTTCGTTTCTAGTTTTAATTATTTTTTTTGCTCTTCTTTCCCCTCAGTCTACAATTGTTCCCCAATTTTCATCTCTTTCATGGTACTTCCAAACTTTTGTGCACACTCATGTTTATTTAACATTTCTGATTCATGGTTCAGTACACTAGCAATGAAAACAGTTCTTACAGAAGCTACTGGAGTCCATCTTACTACCACACAGCTCTTGTTCACTCTTCTGCTTTCCTCCTTTGTGTAGCCTGTGACACTCCTAAGGAAATTTCCCTTTATGTTCTTAATAGCACAGCCTCCCAGTCCTCCTTCCAATTCTTTCACTGTTGTTCCTTCATCTCCAAACCTGGGTTCTCTTCCTAACCAACAACCTTGTACACTGGTATACCCTACTGATCTCTATTTCTCTTTTTTGTCTCCAGAATCTTTCCCTGATTGATGGCATCTATTCCCTTACCTCTCATCACTGACATAATTCTCTATCCCAAAACTTTTGAGAAAACTGTTGGTCACATGGCTGTTTAATGAATGATTCCTATACACTATGTGCCCAACGTATATTTTTTTCAGACATAGTATTTTAAGCTGCTACATACATATTCCTAACCTTTTTTTTTTTTTTTGCCTTCTTGCTTTGCAAAGAGACATATTATATGAAGCTGTTTCTGAGTAGCAGGACTCACCCCAATACCTACCAATATCTGGGCTTCATTTATGAAAGTAAAAAAAGCCCCTATTTAAGTTAATATTAGTGGAAATTATGCAGCAAAATGCATTCATATATGATACATTAATCTTCCTTTCTCCACCATCTCCTCCCACCTCTAAATCTGTTCCTCATATTTACTTTATTTCTCTAAAAACAATTATCTCACTCTTCTTCGACCTAAACAACAGTTTGGTCCCCGGATATATTTCATCTGTTCCTGCCTCCATTCCCATTGTCATTCATAAGAGACCATATGGACAATTTCACCTGTTTTCTAGCTGGTGTTCTACCTTCAGTGTTGTTCTTTCACACCCAAAGCATGTTCTTTCCAGGGATTCTCAAACTATCATATTGATCATCATAGAGTTGCAGCTTGTCATTTTCTTTTTGTTACTATTAACAAAGCTGCAAAGTTTCTGAGTAATTTGTAAAGAAAGAAGATACTAGAGAAATTCTTTAAAATAAAAACTGCTTGAACAAAACAGCATTAATTTTTTCAAGAGCTAGGGTAAAGGGCTAAGTCCCCTGGGAATATTTTTTCTTTCCATGTGAGTCAGGGCAGGGAAAGGAAATTGAAGATCATGATATAAAAATACATTTTCTTGGCATGACAAAAAAAATTGAAAAGCTTTGAATGAGTCCTTTCCTCTATATATGCTTAATGTCCTCTTCCTCCACCACTTTATACAACCCTAGCATTCTTACCTATTTCCCTGCTTTAAATACCATGATGTCTGTATCTGAATTATACTTTCTCCGAATTATAAACTCAGCATATCACCTCTTCCAGGAAGCCTTCTTTAGACACAACCCAGACCTGAATGAATCTCCCTCATTTGAACCTACTTGTATTATGGTACTCATCGTCATAGGTTGCAACTACAACAGTTATTCCCCAACGTCAAATCTACCTCAAGTGCAGTCTGTATCTATGTTTAAGTAGCGTTTTTGTGAATTAAGTCTTTGGTCTAGTAGAAATTGTTTTATGTTCGTTTTTGTGATGTTCAGTCAGGCATGTCCACAAGAGAAGAGAAGATAGAGGAGAGGTTCAGGAAAAACAGTTTCTTATATCCACAGGTCCAAGAGACAGGAGCATGCCATGCATGGCCACATAAGAAAGACAGCAGGGGCGTCAGGAGGCAGCAGGGGCAGGATCAAGGGGAAAACCTAGGCCACTGTTTTTATTGGGGTTTCCATAGGAAAGTTGAGACAAAGTAAATAGTTCAGGATTGGCTAGGCTCTAATCTATAACGGTCGTCTCTAGTTGCCTGGTACCCAGCCCTGGGATGATTAAGGCAGAGGGAGGAATATTGCTTCCTGGGTGTGCCAGCCAGGTAGGAGATATGGCTCTGTATCCATTAGTTTACTTATCAAAGGCCTGCTCTAGGCTGAGCTTTTTTCTCTAAGAACTGGCTAGGACCTCTCCCCAGCCAGGAAAGTCACAACATAAAAATGGGAAATAAAAACTATAAACAGTACAGAAATGAATTATCTCATGCAAATAATTAGAAAAATGAAACAAAGTCGGTACTAGGCAAGGAGCCTCAATAGAAGGTAAAGGGTTACAGTGAAGTTTAGCTCAGGAAAAGTAAATGTTAGCACATAACCGTAAATGTCTCCTAGCACACTGAAAGCTAAGATGCTTGTAAGAGATGGTGTTACATCTGTAGAATCAGGAGTGGTTTCACTAATTCGGCATATTACAATTGACCCTTGAACAACATGGGTTTGAGCTTTGCAGGTCCAGTCGTACATGGATTTTTTTTTTCTGATAAACACAGTACAGTATTGTAAATATATTTTCTCTTCCTTGTGATTTTTTTTAGAGAGAGAGAATCTTAAGCAGGCTCCACACTCAGCATGGAGACAGACATGGGGCTCGATCTCACAACCCTGAGATCATGACCTGAGCCAAAATCAAGAGTTGGATGCTTAGCTGACTGAGCCATCCAGGCACCCCTTTTGATTTTCTTTTTCTTTTTTTGTTCGGTTAGCCAACAGATAGTACAGCATCAGTTTTTGATGTAGTGCTTGGTGATTCGTTAGTTGTGTATCACACCCAGTGCTCATCACAACACGTGCCCTCCTTACTACCCATCACTTGGTCATCCCTTCCCCCACACTCCTCCCTTCTGTAACCCTCAGTTTGTTACCCCTTATGATTTTCTTAATAACATTTTTTTCTCTAGGTTACTTTATTATAAGAATATGATGTATAATACATATACAAAATATGTGTTAATTGATAATGTTACAGATAAGGCTTCTAGTCAACAGGAAGTTATTAGCGAGTTACATTTTTTAAAAGCAAATCTACATGCAGATTTTTGACTGTGTGGAGTTGGTACCCCTCCATAAGCAAATCTCAGAAAGCTAAACCAAGCACCTAAGAAAAGGTTGAGGTAACAAAAAGCCAGGAGTGGTCACTGCAAACTTATTGAAAGGCACTGTCTTGAACTGTGCTAAATAAAATCAGTTAATATCTGAGGAGAAGGGAAAAGGATTCCCCTATTGAGGAAAAGAAGCAGAAATACATTAAATGGCGGAAGAGAAGCCAAGGGCCAATTTCAGAAGTAGCAAGAGACAGACTGAAGTTGTAAAGTAAAGCAACCAAATATAGAGTGGGCCAAATAGGAAGCTTTGGAAACTTTTTAAACGCTTTAGAATTTTTTTTTTTTTTAAATTAAATCTTGCCTTCCCAGGGCACCTGAGTGGCTCACATGGTTAAGCGTCTGCCTTGGCTCAGGTTATGATCTCAGGGTCCTGGGACTGAGCCCCATGTCAGGCTCTCAGCTCAGCGGGGAGCCTGTTTCTCCCTGCTTGTGCTCACTCGCTCTCTGTCAAATAAATAAATCTTTAAAAAATAACAAAACTTGCCTTACCTTCTAGGGGCACCTGAGCGGCTTAATGGGTCGAGTGTCCGATTCTTGATTTCAGCTCAGGTCATGATCTCAGGGTCCTAAGAATGAGCCCCATACTGGGCCCTGTGCTGAGTCTGCTTCTCCATCTGTTCCTCCCTCTACTTGTGCTTTCTCAAATATTTTTTTAAAAAAAGAAGATTTGTCTTCTATTTAATGTGAAGCAAGCATGATCCAGAGGATGTATTAATTCACGTAATGTTCATAGTAATCTTGTGAAGTATGAAATATTAATACCCTTTTACAGAGGAGACCCTGGTGCTAAGAAAACGGAAGAGAATACTGGAGTCCCTGCAGGTATCCTAGTCTCTACGGTGAATGCTCTTAGCCACTCTGCTATAATAACTCCTTGTTCAAAGGGGTATGTGAAAGTATATGACAAAGAATAGAAATGACAAGCCCTACAAGGAAAAGGTCGTTAGTAGTTCTTGGGCATTTTAATTGGGCTAGATGCAGATGAAGAAATGGGATTGAAAATGTAAAGAAAGAAAAAAATAAACCTCTTATCATGACATTAGACACTTACAAGGACATTAGAGTTTTCATTCTTCCCAATATTTAATAAGGCAGGAAACAATGCATACACGGATTTACATATCTCAGTGTGTCAGTCATCTTTCTCTTCCCCTGCCGCTATAGACACTCATTTGTAGCCTTTGCCTTTATTTTCTGACACATAAGGAAAAGGAATATTTGATACAGCATGTAAAATGCAAGTGATCAGTTGGCTTTAGACAAATAATTTAGTTCCAGAATGTTTATAGCATGTGTTTTGATGTTTCCAAATTACCATATGCTTTTATTATAAACAAGGACTGCTTCATTTGTTGAACAGCAATGATACAGTATGTTGACTATTTCTGACACTGAGTTTGAAACTTGAAAGGGAAAAAGTAACCGCTGAATATTCTCAACCTTGCCTTCCCTGTTTTAGACATAGAAGCTATTTACACTTTACCACCTGCTGTTACTATAGTGTCTTTCTCTTTCAGTCACCATTGGGCAAAATCAAAGGCATAAATCTTTTGTTTCAACCTATAAATATTGACGAGTAATTTTTTTTTTAATTCCACATTGGTAAGTGGGTAGGAAAAATATTGCTACAATCATAAACCCCCTAGTTTTTATCTCACAGTACAAACCATCTTACTTTAAAAGCAATTCTTCATGCAACTGAATCCTGGCTGGAGTTGTGTGGGATGATGTGGCAAAGGCTGGAACGAACAACTCCAACATCCCAGAACTGTGTCTGCCTGACAGAGCAATGTACACAAAACCGTTCCTGTCTTTTATTGGGCTGCACCAAGTGTACAATTCTCCAGTGAGCCCAGGAGTCAGAAACTGTCAATTACAAAGAAATGGTTGGCAGACTGAATGAATATTTGTGTGTAATTATCACAGCATCCACCAGCAGCAAAGAACTCAGCATGGTGCACACAAATGTTAGTGTCCTTTCCCTGCATAAAACACCCATTTTTACACTGTGTGATATCAATGCCTAACAGAGGGGATGAGGCAGGATGCAGGCAATTTATTTTGCCAGCCACATGTAACCCAAGATGTTACTCATCACTGAACAGTGACTGCTTTTGCCAAAAGCACTATTTTCAAATATTTGAGAGTCTCAGCTGTCCCTTGGCCATCCTAGGGCTCCTTCTCCTCTAGCCTAATAGTCCTAAAGGACAATGGTTCAGGACTTGCTTTTAAACGGTCATAAGATCTCAAGCAATGAGCCTTTCTAGAGTCCCTTTTCCTCATATACAAAAAAAGGAGTTAATATTCTAACTCAGGTATTTTATAATATCCATATTTCCTTTCAGTAAAGCCTTCAGAGGGGCAGTTGCAAACTTGATGGCTCTGTGAAATGCACTGTGAGTGGCACCAGCAATCCACTTGCTTTTTACCAGCTCTTAAGGTTGTTGAGAAAAGTAAGAATTATCACCTCCTCTGAGAGTGGTAGGGTTTTTTTCTGAATAATCCTTCTAAAATTATTTTTTTTCATTTTTTTGTGGTCAGACACTGCTTTGAAAATCTAAAAAAGCTCTGCATCTTCTTGCAAAAAAAAATATTACATGTTCATGTGTGGACACATACACCTACCATGATGACTTCATGTAGTCATACACGGTCTGTTGCTCAGAAGATTCTCACTGTTACTTTAGTATCCGATGTCACTCTCTTGAATGCTTAATACTTTTTACTTTTTGTTTTGTAAGAGAAGGCCAATGAGATAATGCAAAGGAGCAGAGGAGAATGGAAAATAGGTGTGTGTCCCCTGTGCCTGCCATTTTATTTGCATACAGAATTCACAATGCCTGAGGACCACAGAATGCTGGTGGACCCACAATGTGTGGGGGTGCAGCAAGGACAAGGTAAATGTGCTTATCTCCTACAGGTGAGCAGGAACACCAAGAGCCCAGGCTTTCGGATCAAACCAGAGCTTGTTCCAAATACAGAAGGGGTTCTAAGATACACAAATAACCAAAGAATCCTACTGTATCCTTACTTGTTTCTGCTACTTCCCTGTATGAGCCAATAACCTACACTGAAAATGATGACATAGAAAGGGCAACCCATAGTCCCTTTTTCCATTAAGTCCTTCCTGACACACCAGAAAGCTATAAGTAGTGAGTGTGGATAGAGTATATTTGTACCAAGAAGTGAAGTAAAAACAGTTGTTTAGTTTTGTGCCCTGTTTTTGCTATTCCAATGAGGACAAAATACATAGTAATGTAAGTAAAGTAAGAATTGTGCAAGTTTGGTGATTCCGCATACAGGTTAAATGCTTTGATATTTCCATTTAAAATTTGCATTGCACAATATACGGATAGCCCTTGAACAGTATGGGAGTTAGGCATGCCAAGCCGCCAACACACACAAAACAAAAAAACACGTTTAACTTTTAACTACTAATAGCCTGCTGACCAGAAGCCTTACCATAACATAAACAATTAACACATGTAACATACAAAATATGTATTAAGTGCTGTATTCTTAGAGTAAGCTAGAGAAAAGAAAATACTATTAAAAAAATCATAAGGGAGAGATCTCAGAGAAAGATGGTAGAGTAGGAGGGTCATAAGCTCCCCTCCTCTCATGGACATACCAAGGAAACAACTTCAAGTATTGCAACTCACTCTGAAAAAGATTTGAAGACTGGCTGAACAGATCTTCCACAGCTCGTCACAGAGAGAAGGCCACATCAGAAAAGGTAGGAAGGGCAGAGTTGTAACTGGGAATCAACTCCCTGACATGGCCCCCCTTGTCATCATAAACAAGAAAGAGTGAGGGGATCAGACCCCACATCTGGCATCCTCTAAAATCCCTAGCTCTGGGGACTCACATTGGAAAGCAAGTTCCCATAATGTCTAGCTTTGGAAATCATCAGGACTTAATTCTGGGGGAGCCAAAGGGTGAAAGGAAATGGAATCTCCACCCTTAAAGAGCCACCATGCTAAATCGCTTGGCCTGAGACACAGCATAAAAGCAGTAATTTGTTAAGTCCCCGAGAAATACATGAAGATTTATAAACTAATTTCAGGACAAGTGCAGTAGGGGCAGGATCTGTGGGAGCTTTCTCTGGGAACAAAAGTGCTGATGGGTGTCCTTTGTCTTGTCCTCTCCCAGCCTAGATAGCCAGGCACTTTCAGGAGCCAGTGCTGACATTCTCCATCTACCTTGCTACCCTCATGAGCTCTGCCCTGGCATTGCCACCTGATCCAACCCACCTGCCCCAGCAGATGTCCCTCCAAAGCAGCTCCTACCCAATACTTGGGGAAGATGGGAGCGAACCCTGACCATCAGTGTACCCAGGGTTGGTGCAATTGGGCCTCACAGCCAACCTCACAGAGCGCAAGTCCTGCACACCAGTATGCCTCCAGCAGTCACAGCTCAGCCACAGAGAGAACGTGGATGGAGTACTTAGTTCTGGTGACCAGAGGTGATTGATTATGTTATGTTATAGGACACCAAATGAAGCCTTTTATACAAGGCCAGTGCTTTAAAGATCAGAAGATAGAGCTGACCTACGTAATAAGAAAACAAACAAGTTAGACAAAATGAAGAGACAGAGAAGTATGTCCCAAATTAAAAAAAAAAAAAAAAGGCTACATGAAACAGAAATAAGCAATATGACTGCTAAAGAGTTCAAAGTAATGGTCATAAAAATAGTCAAGACTTTAGAGGGTACAGAGGAATGAATCAAACAGAAAGCAACCTAGCTGAACAGCAAAAAGAAAGAGAAGAGGAACAAATGAGGACAGATTAAGGGATCCCCACAACATTATCAAGCATAACAGTCACATTATAGGGCTCCCAGAAGGAGAACAGAGAGACAAGGGGGCAGAAAACTTCCCTAAACTGGAGAAAGAAACCTGTCCATGCACAGAAAGCCCCAACAAAATGAACCCAAGGAGCCTGGCAATGAGACACATAATAATTAACAAAAGAGAGTTTTAAATGCAGCAAGACAAAAGCAAACAGTTACATACAAGGAAAACCCCACAAAGCTGTCAGCTAGGTTTTCAGCAAAATTTTACATGCCAGAAGAGATTGACTTGATAAATTCAAATTCTTGAAAGGAAAAAACCTAGAACTAAGAATACTCGGCAGCTTTCTCGTTCAGAATTAAAGGAGAGAGAAAGCATTTCCCAAAGAAAATTTAAAGGAGTTCATCACCCCTAAACCAGAATTACAAGAAATGTTAGAATTCTTTAAGTAGAAAGGAAAGAAAGAAATTCCTAAAACAACTAAACATATAGTAATGGTAGTAAATCAATGACTTACAAAGCTAGAAAGGAGTTTAAAATAGTAACATCAATTATATATATAAAAATAAGTCAAGGGATACATAAAAAGATGTAAAATATGACATATATAAAATGGAGGAGAAAATAAAAATTTAGTGCTTTTAGAATGTGTTCAAACTTAATGACCATCAGCTCACTGTAGACTGCTATACACATAGGGTGTTATATATGAACCCCATGGTAAGCACAAACCAGAAACCTATAATACAGAAAAGAAAGATTTAAAAAAAAAAAAAAAGATCCAAGCATACAATAAAGAAAGCCGTCAAACACAAGACAAGAAGAAAGGAACACGAATACAAAAACAACCAGCAAACAATTAACACAATGGCAATAAACACATACCCATCAATAATTACTTTAAGTGTGAATGGTCTAAATGCTCCAATCAAAAGACATAAGATGATTAAGTGGAAAAGAAAACAAAAAACCAAGACCCATCTATATGCTGCCTACAGGAGATTTTTCAGACCTAAAGACACTTACAGACTGAAAGTGAAGGGATGGAAATATTTTTCTGATGCAAATGGAAGCAAAAAAAAAAAAAAAAAAAAAAGCCAGGATAGAAATACTCATAAGTCAGGTAAAATAGACTCTAAAGCATAGACTGTAACAAGAGACCAAAAAAAAAAAAAAAAGGCCATTACATAATGATAAATGGGTCAATCCAACAAGAAGAGATAACAATTGTAGTTATCTATGCACCCAACATTGGAGCACCAAAATACATAGAGTACATATTAACAGACTTAAAAGGAGAAACTGATAGAAATACCACAATAGTAATGTACTTTAATACGCCACCTACATCAATGGATGGATCATTAAGACAGAAAACCAATAAGAAAATAGTGGCTTTAAGCTGAACATTCTTTTCAAGAGCACACGGAACATACTCTAGCCTAGGTCAATAAATTTTAGAAGACTGTGATTACATCAGGTATCTTTTCCGATTTCAATGCTATAAAACTAGAAATCAATTGAAGAAAAAAACTGGAAGAAACAGAGACATGTGGAGGCTAAATAACCAGTGGGTTAATGAAAAAAATCAAAGAAGAAATCAAAAACTACACAGAAATAAATGAAAACAGAAATACTACAGTTCAAAATCTTTGAGACACAGCGAAAGTAGTTCTAAGAAGGAAGTTGACAGTAAAAGGCCTACCTCAAGAAAAAAGAATACCAAACAATCTATCCTTACACCTAAGAAAACTAGAAAAAGAAGAACAAAGCAAGCCCAAAGTTAGTAGAAGGAAGGAAATAATAAAGACCCAAGAGGAAATAAGTAAAATAAAGACTTAAAAAACAATAGAAACGATCAATAAGACTAAGAGCTGTTTCCTTGAAAAGATTAACAAAACTGACAAACCTTTAGCCAGACTCATCAAGAAAAAAAACAGAGAGGACTCAAAGAAATAAAATCAGAAATGAAAGAGAAGTTAAAAAGGACACCATAGAAATACAGAAAATTACATGCCAACAAATTGGACAACCAAGAAGAAATGGATAAATTCCCAGAAACATAGTCTTCCAAAACTGAAATAGATAGAAATACAAAAATCTAAACAGGCCAATTACTAGTAACAAAATTGAATTGGTAATTTTGAAATTCTCAAAAAATAGAAATCCAGGACCAGATGCATCACAGGTGAATTCTACCAAACTGTTAAAGAAGATTTAATACCTATCGTTCTTAAACTATTCCAAAAACTAGAAAAGGGAGGAATGCTTCCAAATCTACTCTGTGATGCCAGCATTACTGACACCAAAACCAAAGACATTAAAAAAAAAAATTACAGACCCATATCTCTGATGAACATAGATGCAAATGTCTTCAGTAAAATATTAGCAAACCAAATTCAACTATACATAAAAAGATCATTCACCACAATCAAGTGGGATTTAATCCTGAGATGCAAGAATAGTTCAATGTACAAAAATCAATCAAGATACACAACAAAATAAAGGATAAAAATTATATGACCACTTCAATAGATGCAGAAAACACATTTGATAAATTCAACATACATTCATGATTAAAACTGAGCAAGATGGGTTTAGAAAGAAAGTATCTAAACATAATAAAGGCCATATATGACAAACCCACAGCAAATATCAATAATGAAAATCTGTAAGCTCGTCCCCTATGATCAGGAACAAGAATATCTACTCTTACCACTTTCATTCAGCATAGTACTGAAAATCCTACCCATAGAAATCAGATAAGAAATTAAAGGCATCCAAATTGGTAAGGAGGAAGTAAAACAGTCCCTATCTTCAGGTGACAAGAAAGTATATACAGAAAATCATAGAGTCCACCAAAAATCTAGAACTAGTAAATGAATTCAGTAATGTTGCAAGATGCAAAGTCAAAATACAGAACTCTGTTGCATTCCTACACACTAATAATGAAATAGCAGAAAGAGAAATTAAAACAATCTCATTTATAATTGCATGAAAAAGACTGAAATAATAGTAATAAATTTAACAAAGGGGTTAAAAACCTATACTCTCAAAACTACAAGATACTGATAAAAGAAATTGAAGATGACACAAGTGGAAAGAGATACCATGCTCATGGAATGGAATAATTAAAACGTCCATACTACACAAAGCAATTTACAGATCAATCAATCCCTATCAACATACCAACAGCATTTTTTTTTTATAGAACTAGAACAAAAACACAAATTTGTATGGAATCACTAAGACCTCAAATAGCCAAAACAATCTTGAGAAAAAAGAACAAAGCTGGAGTTGTCACAATCCCAGATTTCAAACTATACTACAAAGCTAGAGTAATCAAAACAGTATGGTACCAGCACAAAGCCAGATACACAAACCAAGAGAACAGAACTGAGAGCCCAGAAGTAAACCAATGTTTATATGGTCAACTAACCTATGACAAAAGAGGCAAAAATATACTATGAGGAAAAGATAGTCTCTTTAATAAATGGTAATGGGGAAACTGGACCACTATTCTTACACCATATACAAAAATAAACTCGAAATGGATTAAAGACCTAAATGTAAGATCTGAAACCATAAAACTCCTAGAAGAAAACATAGGCAGTCATCTTTTGGACATCAACCTTAGCAATACTTTTTGGATCTGTCTTCTCAAAGAAAACAAAAGCAAAAACAAATAATTGGGATTACATCAAACTGAAAAGCTTTTGCACAGCAAAGGAAACGACCAACCAAATGACTAGGCAACCTACTGACCAGGAGAAGATATTTGCAAATCCTGTAGCTAATAAAGAGTTAACATCCAAAATAGGTAAAGAACTTATACAACTCAACACCCCAAAAAATAAACAATAAACTGATTAAAAAATGAGCGCGGGGGGGGGGGCATGTAGGTGGCTCAGTTAGTTAAGCATCTGACTCTTGACTTCGGCTCAGGTCATGATCTCACATTCCTCAAAAAACTAAAAATAGAAATACCATATGATCCAGTAATTCCACCTCTGAGTATTTGCCTGAGAAAAACACTAATTTGAAAAGATGCATGTACTATATATTTATGCAGCATTTTTTACAATAGCCAAGATATAGAAGCAACCTAAATGTCCATTGATAGATGAATGGATAAAGAACATGTGGTATATATACACAAAATATTACCCAGCTATAAAAAAATAATGCGATTCTGCCATTTGCAACAACATGGATGGATGGACCTAGAGGAGGTTATGCTAAGTGAAAGAAGTCAAGGACAAATACCATATGATTTCACTCCTACGTAGAATCTAAAAAGCAAATGAACAAACAACAGGAGATACAGACTCATAGAGAACGAACTAGTGGTTGCCAGTGGTGAGGTGGGTAGGGCGATAAGCAAAATAGGTGAGGGGGATTAAGGGGTACAAACTTCCAGTTATAAATAAGTCATGCAGTTGAAAAGTACAGCATAGGAAGTATAGTCAATAATACTGTAATAACTTTATGTGGTGACAGATGGTAACTGCACTTACAATGGTAAGCATTTCATGACAAATAATTGTTAAATCACTATGTTGTACACTTGAAACTAATATGTCAACTATCCTTCAATTAAAAATGTAAAAATATAAACAAAAAAGAAAATCATAAAATACATTTATAGTACTGTGCTGTATTTATCAAAAAAAAAAAAAAGTCTGTGTATAAGTGAACCCATGCAGTTCAAACCTCTGTTCAGGTGTCAACTGTAAATATCAATGATAAAAATACATGACAATAATATTTTAGACTTCTCCCAGTTTTTATTTAAATTCTATTTAGCTAGCTAGTGTAATATTAGTTTCAGGTGGACAATTTAGTGATTCACATGCCAATATTTTAAAATTATTTCATTTTTCTTAGAAATAAAAAAATGGCTAGTCAAAAGAGCATGAGAAGAAAGAAAAACTGTATATTTTAGGACTTAAAGATACTACAGTTTCTAAAATTGGCACTTTTTTCTGAAAACATTTTGATCAATGGGCCCAACCATTTTCAGTTTGTACTGAAACCCCAAAATTTTGTAGCCAGCCCTGCTCTTATAAATATTTTGTGTACCAATTCAAGTGAGTCTGAAATCCTTACGAGCTAGGAAGAAGAGGACATATGGATGTGTATGTAATTGTATTAGTTTGCTTGGGCTGCCATAACAAATACTATGGACCCGCAAATACCTAGACAGAGTGATTGCTAATGTCAAAATGCAAAGATTTTGTTACTGACTTAACTCTTTTCTCGAATACTCTTAACCTCCTCTCCACCTGAAGGGTCTCTTGAAGTATCCTATGATTTAAAATAACCCTTACTCTTTTTAAAAATTTTTATGATCTAGCATAGCCAGTAACCAAGAGAAAATGAATTGAAAGTCTTCTGTGCTAATAAACTGAGATTACTCTTTAATTATCCAGAGCTCTCAAAACAATAATTGTCTGTGCTTCAGTGTTCTACATTGTTTTTTAATGAATACACATCAAGAAAACATTATATGTATCTGGTTGATTCCATAAAGTAAATTCCATTAATGTGTCTAAATACTTCTTGGCCCTTATCTAAAATTAATCTCTAATAGAATTTGGAGCCTTTTAATTATTTCTCTTCTCAGAAACCTATAAAGTTCTCATCAATCATGTTCCCAGAAATTGACCAGAGAAGAAAGCGTGGGCTGCAATTCTGAGAAGCACACCCACCAGGCAGGGTGGCCTACTCTTTTCTCACCACCCCTCCACCACTAATTTCTGAATACCAAAAATTAAACTAGGGAAAGTGGAGAAATTAATTGACCTCTGATGCTTACAAGATCCAACACATTTAAATTCATTTTCATGCCATGTAACAATAGCATCTTTTTCATACATGGGTGATATATATTTTGTACCCAAGTCCACCTCATTCAGTAAGGTGTGAATAAATATCAGAAGGCTTAGGTTTCAGTATAATTTCTAACATTAACTCCATGGCCCATTTTAGGGATGGCCCTCCACTCCCACAGACAAGGAACCCTAACCTCACAACCCTCTTTACCAGAGACCAAGAACAAATCAAGCCTATCTTGAGTAGTGAGTTCGTTTCTTTCCATCTCATGGAATTTTTCTCAAGCCATTCACATCCTCCTATAAAAACCAAAGGTCATTCCAACCTCTAAATACTAGACAACCTGCTTTCAACAGCCCCTGGTTGTTTACTCTATTCCCAGTACAACCGCCACCGCATGACACATGGTATCTTGCTCCCCCGGACAGTAACTATATGATCAACAAAAGTTTTGATCTCATCTGTCCAGGGGCAGGTGTCATGTGTTGAGCCATCCCCACAGCCATAGGGTGGGAATCCCTCTTTCACTAGGGGGATAAAGATGAGATGAAAACTCAGTCACAGGGCTGGATCTGCCCACCACAGATACTCAAAAGGTCCAATTTAATAGAACACATTTTTACCACTGGCTGATTAGAATATTTTTTGAAAATGTCCCAGCAAATCAAACTCTCCAGCCTGAGTCTTAAAGCAGGTGGCATGAATCAGCTGGAGGTAGACCTGCCTTCACACATTAAAGGAGATTCTCCAAATGATATGTTACATTAAAATTATGTGGGGCCAAGCTCTCACATTTGAGAGACTTCAACTAGCCAGTTGGCCATAAAAGTCTCTTCCAAATTTTAACCCAAGTGATTCTAAATACAGTTCATAATCTGTAAATAAGGACAAATACCAGGAAATCTCTATATTGAAAAAATATATAGCAAATAATTTAAAACTAAGACATTTATAACGCATAAGCACACCTCCTCCAAAATATTTTGAAGAACTCTGCTTTGGAACTTTTAATTCCATCAAAGAGGAGCATATCTGTGCAGCATTTCTTTTGTTTCCCCATCCATCTGCCATGACCCATGGCTGCTTGAAATTGATATATTTAAGTGCCACCAGCAAGGCCTGAATGAGAAAGGCTTTGCAATTCAGCCTCTGTGATCTTTTATATAAATATTGCTTTGAGTTGGACAGTGGAAAAGCCCAGGGTAGCACTATAATGCCAACCTGACAGACACTTTACAACCTCTGCCAGTATGATACTATATCAGAATCCTGCTTAAGCATGAAAGAAGAATGTTTCAGAAATCATTTAAAATGATAAAGTAGTCCCCAAAGAGATTTAGAGTTGATTTTTCAGCTATTAAGTATTTCTTCATATTTTCCATTATCCCTACCAAAGATTAGAACCCATAGAAGGGACCTTTCTCTACCGAAGCATTCCTCTAGGATGGCAGTGCTGTGGCTTTGGCTCTGGCCTCTTGAACCCTGCTCACGGGATCAGGATCTCTGTTCCACCCCTTCCTTACATGCTGCAAGACGTTCCACAAATTTCCATATGTCTCTGCGCCTCAACTTCCTAAATTTTAAACAGGGACACTCTCAAAAGCTCTGTGTTGTGTAAGGAATGAATGGATCAGTAAATATATACTAAGCCCTTAAAACCAACAGTACTTGGCTCATACCGAATGCTCAAAAATCTTAGCCATTTTTTCATGACTGTCATTTTAAATTGGTTTAACTCCCCTTTAAACTGGGGTAAAGTTTATCTGGGCCATTTTCTGGCTTAGAATAGGATAAAATTGGCCACTTATAGTTGAAAAGGGCCTTGACAATGATATAATTCAATTCTTCCTCCCTTCCATTTTGTGGTTTGAGGAAACTAACTTCCCCATAAGTCATGGTAGACACAGAAATAGAACTCAGGACTCCGGATTCCCAAAATTTTAAGAACAGAAATTCCCTTTCACAAAGAACTATTAGGAGGCCTTATTCAATTGTCTACCCAGAAATTAGCCATATGAGAACTCCATCTTAGAAGAAATCTCAAGGTCACATTTTTTTTCCTACTTCAGTTTTCCTTATATTCAGATGGATTCTAATTTTCAAAATTTTTAATGAGAAACATCTGAGTTGTACATACCATGAGAGCTTTAAGTGTCTATACCAACTCCAGTGGCCAAACAGTTAAGCAAAACCAAAGCACCATCTTAAATGTGAAAAGTCTTATGAAACTAACTTACAGAAATATCTTTATCAAGTCTATAGGTTGGCATTTACCATATATTTGTCAAAGCTCAGCCCATGATCTAATTTTTTCCAAAGAAAATGAAAGTTTACATTATTTAGACAGATTCAGCATTGTTAAAAAAACATGCACAATAACCACAACCATGCAATACATTTCTTTAAAAAATTAAATATAAGAGAGCAGACCTACGTACTAAACAGAACATTTTAGTTTATAACCTATAGTTAAAGACTGGAGTATTTAACAACACTAAACTGATTTTACAATTTGGGGCAAAGAGCAAAATTGATATTATTAAGAGCCCATACAATTAAATTAGTATCCTCAGAAAATCTACTAAAATGTCCCCATTTTTCTCAAGCTACAGCATGTCTAGCCTATTAAAGTATCAGTCTAAGCCCTGATGCATAATCTCCGAGTTAGCCTTAGCCAGGATAATTAGTTGCTACACATGCTTTTTAAAAAGAACACGAAGCAGTAACACTGGATGATATACGCCTTGGTTTTCTCATCCAGAGAATGAAATAAAATAATTACTCAACTCATTGGTTTCCTATAATGATGTAATACCTGTTAAGAGATTAAAACAGTGCCTTGCACATAAGTAACACTCAAATATTAGTGAATATTAAAATTATTACAGTCCTGAGAGTACCTAGAAATACAACTAAAACAGCAGAGCAAATATTAATATTCTTGATAGATGTAGCTCCATTAAAGAGCATTATCAGGGTTCAAATTGTTACTGCCAGGGCCTCTCCAACTTACATTGCTGAGCCCGATAGAGAAAATTACCTAAGAAATTGATCTTTGTCTGGAAAGACTGAGTTTTTGCTCTTGGATAGTCAGGACAAGAAGTTCCCAATCTAAAGCCTTGCATGAAGAAAATCATTTGACAATACTGAATCTAATTTAGATCTAGTTGAGATAGTTTATAGGTGATTTTTCCCCTTCCTACATCTATACGATAAAGTTGGAATTTCCATATGCATTTATGCTTGGATCTTAGAAAACTATTTCAGCTTCAAATCAGAAGCATAGCAGTAAAGTTTGTTCGTGTGCTACTTTTGCAGGAGCGATATAGAGAGGGAGGAAGGGGACACACTGACATGTAGAGGAATGGAAATGAAAATTGTCTGCATTCTTACATGTGCTGGTTTCAATTTTGAAAGATAAAAGTTTGAGCCCAAAGGATCACGTTACAATACAGAGAATGCCACAGCAATGTGATACTGTTTTCTTCTGACTGAAACATAATTTTATATTTAGCCTCTTGGGTTTTTAATACTTGACAGTCAAGCACGTCATGACATTTACTTCACAAACGTTTATTTACCAATTCTAAGTTCAGTTACTGTGTTGGGGACAGGAAGGTGGAAAAATCAACATCTTTGTTCTCACGTATTAGGTGGCACTTGCCACTTATCGTAAGTACAAAGTGCTATGAGTTTAAAAGAAGAGAATACTTCTATAAATACCTCCGTAAAAAGGGTGACCATATCGGAAGTTAAATCATTTTGCAACTTTGTATCACAACCAAGTAAATACTGCAGACTCCATACCAAACGATATTGCCCATGTGCCGATTTAAATGACATCACAGAATCCCTACAACAAAGTTTCTAAAGGGTCACAATTATCTCAAGTCCTCTAGATCCATAACACAGGGATCTGAAATCTCCACAGATTTTTGTGCACATAATGAATTTTGAAAATATGGTAAAGGTCAGAAATTCAAATAAGGTGATCAGAATGCTCATTAATTCTGAACAGAATGACATATCACGCTATTTACTATCGTTTCTCTTCTGTATGTTCTTTCCTTAATTTTCAAAGCAAACAATTAATCCTCTGCTTTGCACTAACTTGCGTTGATTAATAAGGATCTTATAACTTATAAGAAAATCCAATACTTCACTGCCTCATCTAACTAGATAGTCAACAGAGAGGATTGAGATTTAACTTGAAATTTTTCATATAAGGGAAAGTCATCCTTTTCTTTCTCAGCAGATCTAAATTGTAGATTATTCTGTAGGATATTTCCCAAGTAAATATATTAATTTCTGAGGATTAAATATTAATTTTAAACGAAAATCCCTGGAAGCACACCTATTCTCATTTTGTAAAACACTGAGGTCATCTTAACATGGAAAAACAGAAATGTGTCCTCAACCTCTGAAAAAAAAATAGTGTTAAAATAACATCTTGAGGATACAGTTATTAGTGAGAAAATTGTTTCCAGTATTGAAAGGTATTCACTTTTTCAGTACAATGTCACAGATTTAACACCTGTGTAACCTTTGAAGAAGGAAATTGTAATGGAGATTCTAAGAAAACCTTAATTAAAATGGTATTATCTATGTCTCTCCTTCTCCAAAAGAGGATTATATCTTAAGAGCTCTTTCCTTTTGAGTTCTATATACCAGTTTTTTTTACAACATATTTTGAGCTGATGTAATTCCAGTAAGATCAGTGGCAGTCCAAGTCTCTCAAACCTTGACAAGGTACATAGAAAAGCCAAGCACTAAGTTTTATTTTTTGTTATTATTGAAAATGTATCTTCTTGTTGATTCACATTCAAGAAGGTAATACAAAGAACATATGGAAGATGGGATTGATGGAGGGACTCACAGCTGAAATAGAGAAGGAAGAGAGTCACATGTGCTTGGAAAAAATATTATGATCCCTTTGGTCTTCAGTCTCAGTAAGAGAGGAGGAATTGGTAGGAAGCCATATTAGCCTTGTCCCTAATAACTCTGAGTCCTAAGTCCTGGGTTCTAGACAATGAGACCTCACTGTCACCCATCCCCCTTTGAACCTTGCCCATCTCTGTTTTTCTTTATATATTCTCTTCCTAGAGGACCTATCTCTTATTTGCTGGCTAGCCACATACTTCTAAGCTTTCAAGGAGTTGAGTGTCAATTCTACCTCCTCAACAAACGTGTCCTCTCACACCTGCTGGAAGTAAGCTTTCCTCCCAGGAGCTCTCAGAGCCATTAACTCTAGCCCCCAAACGGCATGTGTTTGCCTCCCAAGGACAAGTCTTTTATTCCTGTATGTACCATCTTGTTACTCCCTTTCTTAATAGTCCCTATTGCTTGAGCAACATTTCCTTATGGGGAAGGGGGGTACTGGAGAAGGATCCTGAGTGGTGGTGGGATTGTATACATTTGGTAAGGAAGATGGAAGGGGATTCCAAGTCAAGGATTAAAGCTCCGCCAAGAACTTGGACCTAAATGTAGGCAGGGCTTACACAGGGTAAATTGAGTACCCAAGACTAATTGTGGGGGGTGGTTCATGCAGGGCACTGTCCTCACTCATGTTCAGATGACAGAATGTCATTAACTGATACATATGATGTTATATACAATGTATACAATGCCCATAAAGGAAACACTTCAAAAATATATGATGGAATGAGATTATATGCAGAATGACAACCGCAAACATATGTCTGCAAAATAGGAATCTATCCAGCTAGACCCAACCTTTTCTCAACATTTCCTCTTTGCTATTTGCTCATTGATCTCGTTATGTGTTAAAGCAGACTCCAAAGGTTTGTGGAGAGGGAATGGAGTGTGGAAGAAAAAAATCAATTTGAAGAAAATTTATTTCTTAACTTTAGTGACTTCTGTGAATTTTAGGAAGATTCCTCTTTTCCCTAATTTAGGACCTTGGTTGAGAATCACTGATTTGGGTCAATAGTGGAAAGTTATATTACATAGGCGGGGAGAGGTCAGCTTAGTCTGGAGCTGGCCATATATAGTAAGTAAAGTATTTACTGCTCTCCCCTGCCTTAAGTCTCAGCAGAATTTAATGTGCCTGAACACTGAATTCAGATATGCTGCTTTAAAATATATATTTCCTCCATTCTTCCCTGAACCATTTTTTTCTTGCCTAGTTGATTGGTGTAACTGTGTAAGCATTTGGCATTCCAGCTGAATGAGAACGAGATGAAATGGCAGTTCTCCCAGCCCTCTTATTTCACAACATAGAAGTAAAACTGGCAATGCAGAGAATGTCATAATTCAGATGTGTCAGTGCTGAGATGTTTGAAAGTGGTTGGGAGCAGGAATATCACAGCCCATTCTGAACCAGAGCTAAGAATAGGGATGCTCTATCCTGCTGTCCAGAGTGACATCTACTGGTATCATCAAGTTCAAGGCATAACTGTAAAACATCTCTCCCCTTTGCCTTAAATATAAGCAGAGAACTGGTTTGCAAAGATATGCAGGAGACTGAAACGCCACTTGATTATACACGTCTATGTGGGCCCACAGCTTCAGGAAAGTCCTTGGCCTCTGGAGGAAAAAAGGCTTAGAACAGGTGAAATGGAGAGAAATGGGAATAATGTTACACTTTATCTTTCCGAAGAAAGAACGTGCTTTCCCAATCCAAATTGCAGAGTTAGCAACTCCCTAATCTTACTAAAAATGAAGACAATTTTCCCATTTAAAGAGGTGGCAATGTTCAAATAAGAAAGCTACGTGGACCAATTCAAGCGCACAACTACATACCAACTTACGTAGCAAGAGGCCTGGAGCTGACTGCTAAGAGATCCGTGGCGCTGTTTCAAACTTGAGTCCACTTTAAAAACAAATAATTAAGGAATTATCCAGAGAATTGCCTCCAAATATTTCCTTATACAATGATATTAAATGGCTATAACTCAAGCAATAATAACCATATACATGTCATGTATTAAATAGGCTGAGGAAGAATAGAAGAATGGTGTGAGACCTTGCCTCTTAACAACTGACGGTCTTCTTGCACTAATCACACCCACACACAAACATGTGACCAAGACCAGGCAATGAATGTTCAGTATCAAGTGAGAGGTCATTGCCTTTGCTCTCCATTCTATAGTCTTTTCTTTCTCAGGTTCCTCCAACCCCCACAAAATTATCAAATAGGAATGCTTACTAATAGATAAGATTTTTACCCTTTATCTTGTAAATACCACCTTCCTCCTTTCACAGTCTAACTTCTTCATTCTCCTCCTTGTCTAGCCTGAATCCTTCAGCTCATTGCAACACAGTTCTGGCTCCACCATCACGCTAAAACACCATCTCTTGCTAAGGCAGGAAATGACCAAAGCACACATCCGAAGGACACTTCTCATCCTACTTACTGTTTCCTTCTTGCTTGCATTTCTGTCTGCTTTTGCTTTCCAGATCCCTAGTACTCTTGATTTCATTACTTCATTCCTAAATTCTCTTTTTAGTCTCATGGAGTCCCTGAATAAGCATTTGTACGAGAGGCCATGTCAGACACTGGGCACACAAAGGTGAACAAGATACGCTCCCTACCACTCCTTCCTCTTCCTCCCATCATCTGTTTAACTCTTAAGCTCCATGGGTTTTTCCAGTCTTCAGACCTCCTCTTATGCAGTAGAGTCTCTCTGAAAAAAGCTTATCCAGTATCACTGGCTCAAACGCTACACGAAAGACTCTTAACATCACGGTTTCCAAGCCTCCTTTCTAACTACCAACTAAGCATCTCTATCTGAATACCGATAGGCATACAAATGCTAATAGTCTTTATCTTCTTCCACAAAACCTGCTATTATGCTCACATTATAACCTTGTCTTCAACTCTTTTTTTTAATCTGTCATATCTAACTGAATAGTATGTCCCACTAATTCTATCAAAAATTGTTTGGATGTTAAGTTTCCACTGCCAAGAATTTAAAGGTAATGGCCTCCAATCAGTTTTCTCTCTCTCCAATGTCTCATTGTTGTAATCATCTTGAAAATCTCCACCAAGATTTCTTTTCAAAAATACAAATCCGATCATGGCACTCTTCTACTGCAGCTGTTCCCGTCATTTCCTCCCTATAGCACAAAATACATTTAAAATTCATTGATTGTTTTACATTCTTCATCATCTCCCCACCCATCTACCTATCCAGCCTCATCTATCATTACTCCCTCAGATACTCCCTTAATTGCAAACATACTGAAGAGTGTACTGTTCCCCAAACATAAGTGCCTATCCACACATGGATGCCTCTAAATAGGGTTTTCTGCACAGCTGTTCTCAGGGAAGCAGGTCACTAAGGCTATTTGAACAACTCCAAATTCAGTCTAGAAGCCTTGGCCTTGAATAAAGGACTGGAGAAGTAGTGCATACATAATAAAAGTTGAAGCACCAACCTCAAGATGCAAAAAGCCACCCAGTTCACTTCTCTGAGTAATTTTTCTAGAGGAAGAAAACTCTTAAGAAATCAGGGTCACAGCGAGCCAATCTGATGCATTAAACCAGAATAATGAGAGATGGAGAATATGCCATAGAAAAAACATCAACCAATTCTACTTGTGATTGCCACGTTGAGTTGGAGGCCAGATAGAGAATCAAATCTGATTCTGAAAAGACCTTAAGACAGACATTAAATCAAATTTAATAATCTACAAGAAGAAAGCCTCTCTACATTGTTGCTCTATTTTCAATCTCTATTTAAATTAATTTAATAGGGCCGCCTGGGTGGCTCAGTCATTAAGCATCTGCCTTTGGCTCAGGTCATGATCCCAGGGTCCTGGGATCAAGCCCCATGTCAGGCTCCCTGCTCGGCCGGGAGTCTGCTTTCCCTCTCCCTCTTCCCCTGCTTATGTTCCCTCTCGCGCTGTCTCTGTCAAATAAATAAATAAAATCTTTTTTAAAAAATTAATTAATAAGTTTCTGAAAGAGACTAACTCTGTGATGAAGGCATTTCTCTCTTCTAATAACTAAAAAGATGAAAAAAGAGTTCACTTAAATTTCTAGAACATTTTTGTTTTAACGCCACAGGTGTAGTAAAACGGACCCATTCATAGTTTGGGCCTGAGAAATAATATTACTGGACACTTACTATGTAACATGCACAGTTCGTCCTAGACACTCAACAAGTACTCATTTAATGTTCACAATATCACTATCAGGTAGATAGTATTTTATGACTGTTTTACATATGAGGAAAATAAGGCACAGAGAAGTTAAATAACTTATTCAAAATTATAAAAAGCCAGGGCACCTGGGTGGCTCACTCGGTTAAGCACCTGACTCTTGATTTTGGCTCAGGTCATGATCCCAGGGTGGTGAGATCAAGCCCCACATGGGGCTCTGCCCTGGGGGTGCAGTCTGCTTGAGATTCTCTCTCTCCCTCTGCCCCTTCCCACCAACTTGTGTGATACACAGATGCAATCTCTCTTAAGAAAAAAATGTGTATACACACACACACACGTATATATGTATGTGTGTGTGTGTGTGTGTATATATGTGTGTGTGTATATATATATATATATATATATATATATATATATACACATACCCAGACAGAAAGTGGAAGACTTTGAAGCCAAGTGATATAGTTCCAGGGCCTGTACTTGTACCAACTATATTACTTCACTGGCTTTTAATTTCATCATCAACTTCCAAACCAAGCACAGAAAACTCAGTTATGGTTATAGGTCAAAAGAACAGTGCCGTACACACTGATGCTGTAAAATTAAGGGAGTGCAGAAGACTGAAGGAAAATGAGGTGTGCTCTTCCTTCATCCTCCATAGAACAGAGCTACTGCACATATTCCAAAGCTGATTTAATACATGAATTGTAGGGGGTGGGGGAGTGGGATAGACCGGTGATGGGTAGTAAGGAGGGCACGTATTGCATGGTGCACTGGGTGTTATACACAACTAATGAATCATCGAGCCTTACATAGGAAACCGGGGATGTACTGTATGGTGACTAACATAATATAATAAAAAATCATTATAAAAAAAAAATAATAATAATAATACATGACTTGTAGTTATAAGTGAACCCACTGTAAGACTAAGGAAAGTAATGATACAACTTTTAAAATGAGGATATCTTTCTTTAAAAAGAGAAAGAAAGGTGGGAATTTCGTGCTGATTTCTCATCTTCCATAGCAAAGGAGTAACACGTATTGGAATAAAATTAAGACATAGATACTTAAGTATATTAGTCAGAAAATCGATAACTGGAAGAATTGAAAGCAGTTACCTATGCAGAGTGGAGCTTAGAAAAAGAAAGGGAAGGTAAAGAAAAATTTTATTTTTTATATGCTCTTATTTATTTTCAAAATAATTTGAATGACTCAAATGCTAAATTATTAAGTGATAAAGCAAGCTATAAAATGGTATTCACACATATATATGGATTCATATGTGTGTATTTCTATGTAGGTGATTCAATACACACACACAAGACAGAAAAGGTTGATGGAGACATATAGATACACTGCAAGAGAGATGTTACAGTTATTTCTAGGAGGCCATTTTTATTTTCTTCTTTGGCTTTTCTTCATTTATATTTTTCTTATAGTAAAATATGTACATTATCTTGTCATTAGAAATACCTATTTTTTTGAGACACCTGGGTGGCTCAGTCGGTTAAGCGTCTACCTTTGGCTCAGGTCATGATCCCAGGGTTCTGGGATCAAGTCCTGTATCAGGCTCCTTGCTCAGTGGGGAGCCTGCTTCTCCCTCTGCCTGTCACGCCCCCCTGCTTGTGCTCTTTCTCTCCCTCCCTCTCTCTGACAAATAAATACATAAAATCTTAAAAAAAAAAAAAAAAGAAAAAAAAAAAAGAAAGAAATACCTATTTTCTATACGGTATGGCTATGTTTATATGGTATTTGAGAGAGATGGAAATGGAAAGATGATATTTGATTAAAAGGAGTTTCTTCTGTTAAAACATTTTTTAAAATGCTTTTAAGCTAGTCTTATTTAACCTTCTAAAACATCTAATTCTTCAGAAAGCTAGACATATCTTTGATGACCTCCAAAGTGCCAAGATCTCTTCAAGTGAAAGGAAACTTACATTTAAGTGAGACTCGTACTACAATGTAATATTCAGATATCATTCCAACTCTATACATTTCAGATCTTCAGGAGAAGTCAACTTTTAATATTCAACCCTCTTATTAAAATATAAAGCTCACCTGGCTTAAATGCAGGTTTTCAATACTACCAACAAGAAAGTCCATTTCCAAAGTAGTCATGCTCGGTCACCCAAGGCGGGTCACGTGATCTAATCTGAGCTGCGTGACAACTGTCTATCATGAACCTCTATAATGAAATAATTTTAACGGTAGACTCTTAAGAAAAACCCAGTGACACAATGTTGAATTTCCAGGGAGATGTGATGGATTTTATAGTAGCTGAAGAGCTTGACTTATCATTCGGTGTGATCCTTTCCCTTCAGGCGGATAAAATGCCATTACTACCAGATCACAAATAAACCAGAGACCCAGCAAGGGTTAGTGACTTCTGCAGGTTATCCCGCTCGCGGGTGAGATGTCTGCTTTGCCAGGCAAGAGCTTCTCTTGCCACAACACACCGCCTCACGGGGTAATGGTGAAAGAGGTGTGCTGGAGAGGTTTTCTTTGCCGGCTTGGTCTGGCGGAGCGTTAACAACATGGCCCGTGCGTAGTTCATCCTCGCTTGGATTTCCAGCAGTTGCTTCCGAAACTTCAGAGTCCCCAGGTCTAGTTGCAGCCTCTCCAGATGTTTTCTCCCCAGGTGGCCTTCTACACTCAGATGGCTCCCTTCCAGGGAAGGCCAGTGGCATCTCTGCTTCAGAACCTCTCCCCGGAAAGACTGCACTCTCCACACCCTCTTGGAAGGTCCTTTGCTCGTGTAGGTCTATCAGGTTACCCTTCCGAATATGCTCTCGTTTCCTCAGTTGTAAAGTCTTACCATTCCTGTTGTTTGCCCATCTCAAGAAATTCTCAGTTCTTTCACAAAACTCCAAAGGAGACAGCTAGTCATTCCCTTTTACTTAATAATTAAGCTTTCTTTTTTCCTTCATCCTTTGGTCCTGCGTAAACACCTCCATACTCAGTTCATCCATGAACAATTTCGATCCATGCTCCTGTTGGGATATCAACTTGCATCCCAGGGTAGACACTTGAGAACAATGTGAACTGTGATATCTACATGCAAAAGTACCATTCACCTTCATTCGGTTAGGTAATAAATATCTTTTAAATGGTTACTATGTATCAGACCCTTGCCTAGATGGTGAGGATCTGAGAATGAATCAAGTGAAAGACACGTTCATGAACTTTACAAGTCTCACAGTCTGGGGCCGGGGGAATGGGAGTTCAAGCTGTCGGGTCCCTGTGCCAGCGGTCACCGTCCTGCGCACGAGTGCAGCAGCTCCAGGATCAGTGTGTGCGTGTGCGTGTGTGTGTGAAAGGGCTCTGGCAACAGAGAAGAAAGCCGTCTTCATTCCCTATGATATCTGAGCCAGGTTTCGAAGGATTAGTATAAAATCACCAGGCGGAAGGGCAAGGGTCTTCTAAGGAGAAGGAACGTAAGTTCAAGATAAGAAAAGCTGAGGGAGAAGGAGTATTATTGTCATTCTAATTATTACTTAATTCACTTTGCAAAGGCAGCCTGTGTGAAAAGGCAGGAGAGAGACAGGGCCACCTGCAGTAGGGGCAGGGCCTCGAGTAGAAGCTGAGTCAACCTGGCTCCCTGTGGGAACTGTCACCCTTGAATAAACCAACACTGCCTGGCTCCCGTGGCATCTTTTCTGGGCACCAAATTTCATTTTAAAAGACCTAGGGAAGCCAAACATGAAGAGGCAGAAACAAAAGCTGTCTACATTTCCCTGCTACAAAAACTCTCCTGTAGAGGAAATGCTGAGGCTAAGAAAACAAATAAAAGTTGTTCTGAAAGGAGAGGCAATTAAATTTTTGCCAAACATGACAGGAAGCTGAGAACTGAAGCAGACAGAGTAATGTCTATCTTTGGCACACCAGACAGGGAGGAGAAGAGTGTGTCTTTGATGGCAGACTTTATTTTAAAGGTGCTAACTGACATTTTGAAAGGACATAAAAACACAGAGAGGAGAGCGCTCTTCAGGCCCCTGCTGTCTGGGCTGCAGAAGCTCCCAACTGCCCCCGGGGTTTTCATTTTCCCAGTCTAAGGCTAACACAAGATAAGGTGCAGGAAAGAAAAGGAGCAAAATAAACCAGTCCCTATCTTAAAGCGGCCGCATGAATCCACACGATGCATTTCAGTTGAAAGTAGAACGAGAAAGATATTTCTGGGCTCCTGAAGGAGCTTCACAGAAGGGACCCTTGGTGGTTGCAGGAGGGCAGGGTCCCGTCCATCATCCGGACAGTCAGCGAAGTGCACACGTGTTTTTATAGGGTCCCCTGCGCCAATGGCAGAACAGGCACAAAAACTCTTTTTTTTGAGAGAGAGAAAGCACGGAGGGGCATGGGCAGAGGGAGAGGGAGAGAGAGAGACTCTTAAGCAAAATCCATGCCCAGCACACAGCCCGATGCGGGGCTGAATCTCACAACCCTAAGATCATGACCTGAGCTGAAATCAAGAGCCAGATGGACGCTTAACTGACTGAGCCACCCAGCTGCCCAAAAGCTCATTTCTAAGGCCACCAGCTACACAAGTCTCAAACCAAGCTCCCCTACGGCCTTCCAAAGGCATGCTGAAATGGACAGCTGGAACCCAGGAACCCCAGTACTGAGGCATCTCACCCCTCAGCACATTGACCTCTCTCCTTGCTTCCCTGACCCTTCGGTCCTGTGCACTGAAGGCAGGACTTGCATTTATTGTCGCACCATCCTCCTAAACCATTTTGTCCCATCAAAGAAGTTTACATTTGAATGGTTCATACATCTTCACCATGCTCTTAAATTCTCATGATCCAAATTTCTCCCTCTAACCCAGGCTCATGTAGACATTTCACCATATCTTTAAAATAAGGATATTGAGAAACTCCTCCACTATTTTTCTGGTAAAGGGATTGAAGGGTAGAAACTGGAAAAGTGTAGTAGCCAAGGCAAGCATGATTGAGAGGAATGGTCTATTTCCAGCCCTACACTGACCAACACTCACCTAAGCTCACTGTGAATACATACTGAAGAACAGAAGAAATGTACAGGAAAATAACCCAGGTATCCACTTCATCCTTCTTGGTTTTCTCACGCTAGGGTTCCTTACAAATTAACAAGAACCCAGCATTTCCAACTCACTCTGACCAACTCACTGTGTGCTACGGTTAACACTACCTGTCAGCAAATATTTACCGAGTCCCCACCACTCTGGGCAGGACTCTGTGTTGAGGATGTTGGAACAAAGAAGACACAGCATCAGACTGTAACATCACAGTCCTAGCAAAACATTATAGAAAGCACAAGGGCAGGGTGAGCAGAAGGGGTCTGGAGAAAGGAGTTCAGTTACAGAAGACATCAGACAGAGCAAGTCGACCCACACGGGTAAGCCCCGAGGTCTCCGACTCTAGGCAGGCGATCAGAAATAACAGTTCTAGTGTGGAGAGAGTGATATGAATGCAAACCCCAGGACGAAGGTCATCTCTTCTCTAAGCCATCTTAGTCTTCTTGCTGTCTGTCAAAACCAAGGACCTGGGGAAAGAAATATATCCAGAAAGGGGTTCAAGGCCTCCAGGTAAAGCCTGCTGCGATGAGAGTCAGGGAACAACCTTCTAACTACTCCGTAACCTTACATAGATGTGCTGTGCTTTAAATGGTCTAGTTGCCTAAACACTTAAGGAACTCACCTTGGCCCTGGCAGGTTTCAAAAGGACGACTGGAAAGGGGAGCATAAGATGAAGAGAAAATTAAGTTCCTTATTTCTTTAATGACTAATTACATACAAAAGCTCAAGGAAAACAAAAGTTTCTGCATAAATTACAAAAAGCCTTTTCAATTGTTTTCAGAAAGGCAATTTAGCCATGAAGAAAATCTAATTTTCTGAGATGATGAAAGAGAAGGCCAGTTTCTTAATTGCCTAATTGCTAAACACATTAGGAAATGGATGGAAATTCAGGATTGAGATTCTGGCCTAATATTATCTTTTGTTTCCACTTAATTTCAAAAAAAAAAAAAATAGAAGGACTTGGGAAAATTTGGAGCTATTTGTTATGAAGCAGAGTCTAAGAGAAATTACAGCTGAGAGAAACAATGAATCATAAAAGATAGCAGATAAGGAGGACTAGCGAGAAACCCAAGTACCTCAAGATGGTACTCCAAAGCTAAATGGATATAAAATTAAAACAGACATTTTCACTTTTATTATTGGGGAATTGCTACAAGCAGCAGAGAGGAAATACTCTGTCTTTCCATTATTTTGCAAAGCACACAGAGTAGTTTTCCAGACAATTTCAGCTCTTTACAAAATGCCCAGAAGCAGCAGATCTCTGCAGAAGAGGTCACACACTCATAGGTTTAAGATATAAAGCAGACGGATTCAAGTCAATAGGAACATCAAATTAGTTTGCTGGTTATTGAGTAGAGAGGGCACTGGTATGCCCTGGTCCTGAACTACTTCCTCAGCCACACAGCTCAAGCCTGAGAGCAATCTAGAGGAAATATCAGTCTGGTTAAAGAAAGAAAAATAAATTTATAATGATCTAGATTGGCCATGTGTGTGTTTTAATTTTCTGAAGGTTAAAAACAAATAGGTGAAAGAAGGGCCTAGCAGTGTGTGTGTGTGTGTGTGTGTGTGTGTGTGTGTGTGTGTGTTTAAGAATAAGCCAAACCTTCATATGCTGCAATGATTTTTTAGTTTCTTAGATTTGTAAATTTTTTACTTCCTCAGTTATTGAAAAGCCAAAAAGTATAACTGTTTCTAAATGAGAAGGGACTTGGAGAAGGGAGCACCATATGACCGGTCTAGGTCCTTCTAGTTCTGAAATTATATAGTTCAATGGCATTCATAACCACTCTTTTAATAACCTGACTTCACAAAATACCAAAACATTAAACATTCAGCATTTTTTCAAAGGTACGTATTTGGTCTTCAAATGATCATTGAATAAATGAATGCTTCTTTGCAAAACTTTTTTTTTTTTTTTACAATGAGAAACCTTCCTATGAAATAATAAACTTCCCTAGAAATATATGTACAAATAGGAAATACATATCAATATATAATATTATTATTTGTGTATATTTTAAATTCTATCATTCATCCTATATACATTAGCTAACATGCTTCTATACAGAAAACTTTTACTCATGAATTGGGCTATTTAGTATGCCACAACTATAGTTCCCACTAAAAAGCCAGGATAAATATATAATAATTTTTCTTTAAGACCAACTTTTAGAAGGAGGGCACTTAATAGTCACTTCCAATGGTATTGACTCATTTTTTTTTTTTTTCTGAAAGAGACAACACGATTTGTTATGAGGAATTAGCATATACATTATGGAGGCTAAGAAGTCCCAAGATCTGGAGTCAGAAATTGAAGGCCCAAGAGAGCCAATGATACAGTTGCAGTTTGAGTCTCAGGGCCTGAGAATCGGAAGAGCCTGTGGTGTAAGTTCTGTCCAAAAGCCAGCAGGCTGGAGACCCAAGAAGATATCATGTTTCAGTTCAAGTCTGAATGTAGAATAAGACCAATGTCTCAACTCAAGGCAGTCAGGTAAAAGGTGTTTCCTCTTACTCAGGAGGGTCAGCCTTTCCCTCCTATTTATGTCTTCAACTGATTAGATGTGGCCCACCCACATTGGGGAGAGCAATCAGCTTTACTTACTCTACTGATTCAAATTCAACTCATTTTTTAAAACTTTCTCTTCTTTATTTCTTCATGGCCTCTTGGATACTTATGTACACCATCTGTTTCAATCAATATAGTCAGTATTCTTTGAGATTAACAAAATGTTCCAAATTTGGCCAATGAGAACTTCTTAAATCTTGCCCTCGTGACCTTTTGACCCAACCTACTAGTCTTTCTCTGATTTCTAGAACAACACAGTATCCTAAAGTTTACCTTGTATTTTTCTTCCCTCCAGTCTATAATCAGCCACTTCTCCAAGGAAATCTGATTCCTTTCTGTGATGAATGGTTTTTAGGAAACAAAATTTGGACAACATAATGGTGATTCCTGATAAAGCGCCATTGCTCCCATGCCCTAACACTAGACAGAAATAGGAGATATATCTTATCATCATGAATCCGAAAGCGAATTTAACAGAATTTTCATGTAATTTTTTTGACTTAATAAATCTGTTTTCTTTCATACACTGAAAATCTCAGTATAATTATTGGATTCTTTTGCAATATATTTAAAAAACACAAAATACCAGTATCAATATCACTACTAATAATAACATGATGTTTAAAATTTCCTGGCAGTTTCTTTCATCTCTAGACTATATGCCACTACGTTTGGTTTGTGTTCTTTCAGCATCAAGGAAGTTTAAATTTTGTTCTGTTGATTTTTTTATTAGAATTTTTGGTAATGACCATAACACACCTCTTTCTTCAGACAAGCCATATTGCTTTTCCACTATGATGTTTCACCACTCTAATACCTTTTTCACCCTTTTTCCTTCTCCACCATGTTCTTTAGTCAACATTAATTTTTCTTAGTGCTTAATCTTTGTCCTCTTAAATATACTAAAGCTTCTGTTATTTGTCAGCTTTTTTTGTTTCAAGTTTTTATTTAAATTCTAGTTAGTTAATATAATATTGGTTTCAGGACAGAACCTAGTGATTCATCACTTACATATAACATACCCAGTGCTCATCACAAGTGCCCTCCTTAATCCCCATCACCCATTTAGCCCATCCCCCACCATCTCCCTCCAGCAACCCTCAGTTTGTTCTTTATAGTTAAGAGTCTCCTATGGTTTGCCTCCCTTTCTTTTTTTTCCTGCTTCTCCTATGTTCATCTGTTTTTGTTTCCTAAATTCCACAGACGTGTGAAATCATATGGTATTTGTCTTTCTCTGGCTGTCTTCTTTGGCTTAGCATAATACACTCTAACTCCAACCACATCACTGAAAATGGAAAGATTTCATTCTTTTTGGTGGTTGAATAATATTCCATTGTATATCTATACCACATTCTTCTTTATCCATTCTTCAGGTGATGGACATTTGGGCTCTTTCCATAATCTAGCTATTGTGGCTAAGGCCGCTATAAACATCAGGGTGCATATATCCCTAGGAATCAGTATTTTTGTATCCCTTCGGTAAATATCTACTAGTGCAATTGCTGAGTCATAGGGTAGCTCTATTTTTAACTTTTTGAGGAATCTCCATACTGTTTCCAGAGTGGCTGCACCAGCTTGCATCCCCACCAACAGTGCAAAAGTGTTCCCCTTTCTCTGCCTCCTCACCAACACCTGTTCTTTCCTGAGTTGTTAATTTTAGCCATTCTGACAGGTGTGAGGTGGATCTCACTGTAGTTTTGATTTGTATTTCCCTGATGATGAGTGATGTTGAGCATCTTTTGATGTCTCTGTCTCGGCTTTAAATAATATTAAAAATTATCATCTAATCTCCCTCCCTCCCATCTTTTCCGTGTGTTTCATTTGCGGCACTCTTACTTTGCTACTGCATATAACACCAATGAGCTCTTCTTTAGCTCTTGTCCACAACTTTGAAATCTTCGATCTATAGTTAGATATATAAAAGACTCACCACCAATCACTTTGTCAAATTCTGTCCTATCACTTTTTTATAAAGCTCATGTTCTAGTAGTTTCCTTAGGAAGAGCTTCTGGGGACACTATCCCTGAGTTTCTGCATGTTTCATCCTTTTCCTACAGCCTTCAACTTGAAGGACAACTTGAATGGAATAACATCCTTCACCTCCTTTCTTGAGTACCTTAAAGATGTTAGTCCTTTATCTGGTGTTTGAAATATTTGTTAAGAAATCTGATGTCAACCTACTGATTTTCTTTTATTAATGGTTGGTCATTTATGTGAGTAAATTTTCTTGAATATGCTTTCAACCTTCATTCTGTGCCACTTTCGCTTTTCTTCTTCAGGGGAACCACATATGTGTCCCCTGCATCTTGAACAGTGAACACAGTGGAATGCCACAAAAAATGAGAGCCGCCTCTCTGGGAGTCCATCATCTAACTGCCTGAGCTGTTGATAGCCTCTGGTTTCTGACCCCACTGTCCCTCCTCAAAAATATCGGGACCACATTTTGTAGTCTATCACATGCCGTTACTCTTCCTCTTTTTTGGATTTAAACCACAGTATTTTAATTGTATCACATTTTAATCACATTTTAGTTTTTCTGGATTGCCATAGACGGGCAAAAGCTATTTTGATGGTCTTTCTCTTTCCCTGCCCCAAATGCTGGCTGATATGGATAGGCCAGTAGCTACCACATACCATCTTCTGTAGTCTCATCATGAAACACATGAAAATCACTAGTTATTCTCCAGAGTAAAATTACTTATGTTGAGGGTCCCTTTACTCCTGAATTCTCATAATTTTACATCTTCGACCACAGATTAATACAGATAAGCCTCACACCAAATTCTAAATTAGGAATGATTATTAGATATCTACTGCGTGAAAGAAGTACTAAAGGAAGTGGTACAATGGAGAGTCACCATTATTTCCTTCAGTACATTTAGTCTAGTAAATCAAGTCACAGACACACCCTGCATATGCATGTATATTTACATACATATGCATACACACATACATGCACACATACAGATATGCCATCAATATGTGCCAAGTACATTGAGGGCTTAAGCAAAAGAGAGATGATTTATAGGACTGGCAATCCTGGGAAGCCTTTGTAAAATAATGGCCTTTCAGTCTTAAAGTTATAGAAAGGCTTTAGGTGAAGGAGATCGGAGGAGGTGGGTTTTAAGAATTGAAAGTGCATTTAGAGAACAGGCTTAGAGAAAATTTGTGTAGGGTGTGACAAGCAGTAACGGTTTCATTTCAATGAAACAGAACTAATACATTAACTACTCATAAATAATATTTTAAAAGGTAAATTGAGTATTTTAGAACAGGATAAAATATCTGTACAAACAACATGAGGCCATTCAGTGTTTGAGTATAAAAGTGATGAGTTTCCCAAAGATTACTCCAATAGCAGAATGCAAAATTGATTGAATAGGGAGAAAGCGGAAGCAGTAAAACTAGTTAAAAGGCAATTCCAATGGTGCAGACAAGAAAGGATAAAATTCTACCTCTGGACATAAACAAAAATCAGAAACCGATCTTTTTACAAGCTTACACCTCTTTTTTACAGAAAAAAAAATGTTTGATCAGAGGGCTTTATGGAGTATATGTTATCTCAGTCATCTACAAGAAAGGAAATATATTTCTGATTTAGTCATAAGATCTAAGACCATTCCCCTGCTCAGTCATCTACGAATAAATGGTGCGCTGTGCACCATGACAAAGCAGGCTGACATACTGTTCTCACATTTAGAAATCTGAATTTAGCATCTGCAATAAAGAAACTAAAAAAAAAGGCTACTCTAAAACTTGCTTTCCCTCCTTTCCTCTCTTACTTACTCCAGCTAATTGTATCTCTTTCCCCTCTAAAACCAAATTCAAGACATTAACATTGCCCTGCAATTATATTTTATCTTATGCAAGGATGGTCACTGACAATCTAAGCTAATCCAAGGATTTTGTTAAATAAAAAGTCCAAATAAGGTCACTTAGGTTGACTAGAGTGATTTTATCCTTTTATCAAATCAAATATGAGGGATTCACTTCTGCTAAAATTACCTCTATGGGTCTTTGGCTATAATGTGATGAAGGTCACTGCGTTGATTAAAGAGTTTGTGGCAATAATGGGGTCTTCTGCAGATGCAATCTGAAATGATCAAAAAATTGAGAGCAAAAGCAACTTAAATGGTTCAGTGGAGATAATATACCTGAAAAAATCCATCCTCTGTGGTGAATGATTATTCTGCCAAGCAGAAAGGAGTCTGAGAATAGAGGGACTACATATTCTCCCTCTGAAACTATGAGAGAACGTGAGAAACAAGTTTAAAAATGAAAGGTAAATGACGACGGGAAAGCAAGGGAGAACTTTACATGTGGAAATCTAAGTCCGCAGAGGAGTTAAGGAGCTGCATCCATGGAGTGTATGAGGGCGACATCATTTGTCTGGAGCACAGAGGAAGGGACGAGATGGGCAGCCCTCACCTGTCAGCTTCCAGGGCCTTACGTTGCTGGTTCCCTAGCTGTGTGTGTACATCTTGCCTCTAACTGGTCTTTCAGTCCCCTGAGGGCAAAAGTGCCATATCAATTGTCTTTGTATCTCCAGCACCATGCAGAGGGCCTTGTATTCAGGAGGCTTAACCTAGCGTATATAACTTAACCAACAGACTTAGAAGTTTCTTTACCATCTTAAGATAACTGAATCCCTCAAGGGCAAAAACTGTCTCTTGTTCACCACTGTATACTTCAGAAACGAAGGCATAATGGCCCCATAAAAATAAGTATTTGTTATCTTCTGTTCCATGCATGCTTGCACAGTTAAGTCTTAAAATGAATGAAAAGATGGGACGCCTTGGTGGCTCAGCTGGTTAAGCATCTGCCTTTGGCTCAAGTCATGATCCTGGGGTCCTGGAATTGAGCCCTGTGTGGAGCTCCTCACTCAGCGGGGGGCCTGTGTCTCCCTCTCCTGCCACTGCCTCTGATTGTGCACTCGTGCTCTCACTCTCTTTCTGGCAAATAAATAAATAATATCTTTTTAAAAAAATGAATACGCACAGTCAACTAATCCCCACCTCTGCATGAACACGTGCCAGACAGGTAGCACTGTGCTAGCCAAGCCTTTCGAAGAACTCTACTGTTAGAAATATCCGCTACTTGATTTCACACCAGGTAACTAGAGAAGGCACAATTTACATGTTTAGAGGATGCCATATTAAAAACATTCTTTCCCTAAGGTTGGTCATGTAAAAAAATATCTCAAAAAGTTATATCAATATCAGACTCTAAAATCAGGATGATTTTAAGGGTATTTATATTTTTAAGTATTCCTTTTTGTCTCTAAAAAGTCAAGTTCTAGGATGGAAGATTAGACAGTTCTAGAAATAATGAGAGAAAGGAAGGGAAAACCAAGTAATTAGGCACTATTCAGACACATGTATATGGGTGCACACCTATGCGCACACACACGCGCACACACACGCACACACACAACTCTTCACTCAGACGAGGTAAATAGCCTGCCGTGCATCACAGCATAAATGATCTTCTAATCGCCTGTGATCGTAATCTCGCAAAATCCTGACTATATTTCCATAGGCCTGGGAGAAAGCAGTCTCTGAAAATGTCCTCTATGACTACATATGGCAGAAACCGTCTCCATACTATACTGTGCATGGGAGAGAGAGGAAGCTTCTCGTTGCATTAATAAAGGCTTACTTCATGCACAATTAACCTGCTCACCAAACCAAAATGTTATAAATCCCAACCCCAGTGTCTATGGAACCATGAAATTAGGCGTACGAAAGACTAAAAATCCAAATTCATAATTACAAAGTTTAGGGGGTGTAGGGGCGCCTGGGTGGCGCAGTCGTTAAGCGTCTGCCTTCGGCTCAGTGCGTGATCCCGGCGTTATGGGATCGAGACCCACATCAGGCTCCTCTGCTATGAGCCTGCTTCTTCCTCTCCCACTCCCCCTGCTTGTGTTCCCTCTCTCGCTGGCTGTCTCTATGTCTGTCGAATAAATAAATAAAATCTTTAAAAAAAAAAAAAAAAGTTTAGGGGGTGTTTTGCATTGAGTAGAAGAACTTCCAGGATGCACTGTGCTTGAAACAGGTTGTCGCTGACACGCACATGTACACCTTCATTCACCCCCAAATGTCTCTTGTGGAGCAGAGCAGACTAGGGTTGAATGATGCACAAAGAATGAAACACTAACTGCAGCCAAATCCCAATCAATAGCTCAGAACTATTCTACTGTTCTGTCCACTTTGAGAGAGAAGGGGGAAAAAATGAACCAAAACAAAACAAAAACCTTAGAAGAAAATCTTTTCCAAAGAAATGGGACAAAGAGGCAACCCACGGATTGGGAGAAGATAAATATCTTCTGATATTTGACACTACAGATAAATGACACTACAGATAAAGGGCTGGTATCCAAGATCTATAAAGAACTTCCCAACTCAACACCCAAGAAACAAATAATCAAGTCAAAAAATGGGCAGAAGACATGAACAGACACTTCTCCAAAGAAGACATATGAATGGCTAACAGCCACATGAAAAAATGTTCAACATCATTAGCCATCAGGGAAATTCAAATCAAAACCACATTGAGATACCACCTTACGCCAGTTAGAATGGCAAAAATGGACAAGGCAAGAAACAACAAATGTTGGAGAGGATGTGGAGAAAGGGGATCCCTCTTACACTGTTGGTGGGAATGCAAGTTGGTACAGCCACTTTGGAAAACAGTGTGGAGGTTCCTTAAAAATTTAAAAATAGAGCTACCCTATGACCCAGCAATTGCACTACTGGGTATTTACCCCAAAGATACAGATGTAGTCAAAAGAAGGGGCACATGCACCCCAATGTTCATAGCAGCAATGTCCACAGTAGCCAAACTGTGGAAGGAGCCGAGATGCCCTTCAACAGATGAATGGATAAAGAAGATGTGGTTCATATGTACAATGGAATATTACTCAGCCATCAGAAAAGATGAATACCCACCATTTGCATTATCATTGATGGAACTGAAGGAGATTATGCTAAGTGAAATAAGTCAAGTAGAAAAAGACAATTATCATATGGTTTCACTTATTCGTGGAACATAAGGAATAGCAGGGAGGACATTAGGAGAAGGAAGGGAAAAATGAAGGGGGAGGAAATCAGAGGGGCAGACGAATCATGAGAGACTATGGACTCTGGGAAACAAACTGAGAGTTTCAGAGGGGAGGAGGGTGGTGGGATGGGTTAGCCCGGTGATGAGTATTAAGGAGGGCACGTATTGCAAGGAGCACTGAGTGCTATATGCAAACAGTGAATCATGGAACACTACATCAAAAACGCATGAGGTACTGTATGGTGACTAATGTAACATAATTTAAAAAAAGAAAGAAAGAAAAAAGAAATGGGAGCCCCAGAGATTTTATTATAGAGATTTTTGTGATACTGTCAACGTCTTCAGAAATCGGTGCCGTGCCAAAGTTTATCAATTTTAAAGAATAGGAATGACAGAGAAAGGAAATGGTTGTTTTTGTATTTTCTTCCAAATTCCCCCCTAGTTACATCTCATGAGTTAGTTTAAAATAATTCTCTAATGACCACCACTGCACTGGTGGAACTGGAAAATGAGGTGTTATGAATAAACACTCTTTCTGGAGAAAGATATGTGGGTTTAGGGATGCGGCCTTACAGATCCTATTTTGATCCATTCAACTTAATGAGCATTTTGGGGGTCATTTCATTTCCCCATTATAGAGTGAGATGGTTGAGCCACATTGTTTCTAGGGTCATTTCCAGCTTTACTGTTAATTTCTAGGTCACCAGTTGTCTAAGTCAAACACACACAAATTCATGTGCAAGGAACACACCCCATTGGCTCAAGACCTCCTAGGAATATCTTCCCCATCTTTAGTGTCCACCCTTAACGCAGCAAAATACAGAGTAAAGAAAGTACCCATCTCTATTCATAGGGCGTGTTACTTTTTCACTAGCCCTCACTTTAGAAATCAAAGTACTTGCCTTCTTCATAGTCCAGGTCCTAAGAATCACCTCTTCAATGAGCACTACCCTAGCCCATCAAATTTTCAGTCTGTAAACCAACTCTTTCAACCCCTTTCCACCTCAATTTCTTTCTCTTCGGCACTTAGCACTCTGCATTTTAACTTATTAATCTGATTTATTGTCAAGGATAATGAGTTCATTGAGGACAGATTTTTGACCCCTTTTTTCACTGCTCTATCCCCAGTGCCTAAAATAATGCTTGACACATGGTAGCTATTCAATAAATATTTGTTAAATTAACACATGAGCCTGTATTTTGCTCCTAAGACAACTGTGAACTAAATTTCCAGTTAATACTGCTAAGATTTCACCCTGTCTTCTTTCCCTTTATACATCTTCAATGTTCTACCCACTTTACAGATTGTAAAAGGACTTTTAAAATTCTGATTTTAAATCTTGGCATCAGGATCCTTCTAATTTTCAACATAATGCACATTCCTAAGCATACTAGACATCAGCAAATACAGCACCCATGGTTCCTTTAAAATCCACCTAAAAGAGTAAATCAAAGTTAAAAATTCAAAAATGTAAAAAAAGGTTGAACATAAACACAGAGCTAAAACAAAACAGGTTTCATTACAGAGATTCTTCTATAAGAATCTCAATTCAAGTGCCATTCGGAGCCTTGCAAACAGCTTGGCCAACAGTCCATTAGAAATGTCTCGAGACCATGTTGTAACACTATGGTTTACCTTGAAAGATGAAAGGAGTTTAACGTGGGAGGAAACTGAGGCAGTCAAATGGTTTCAAAGACGGTTTTAAAATCTCCCCAAGTGAGAAGGAAGCAAGGTTACCTAAGCAAGGATGATGAGTGGATGAAAGCTGGATATGTGTGAGGAAGGTTCGAAACAGTAACTGAGAAACTCCCTAGGGAATTAAGGCAACGAACGTCAGTGACTTAAAGGCTGTGACAAGAGCTTCATAATGCCGCGACTCAGAATTATTCGACTATCCCCACACATACAACCTTCAGGAGTCCTTCTGTCCAATCATCTCCTCTATCTCACAACAAGCAGCAAAAATTAAGGAAAATAAATTAATACTTTCATGTCAGGATTAAGAGTCAAAGTTCTAAGGATTCATTTATAATCTGCACAGTATGGTAGAACATTCTAGATATACCTGTTTTACTTTAATAAAAAAAACAGATGAATGCAGACTCACACACCTTATTTCTGCATGTAGAAAGGAAATCTACTACATGATAAATGGGAATGTTGGGGGAAAAAAAAACAAAACCTCCCAGAAAAAGTCCCCAGTGTATTATCTCTGATTTGGGCTTTTGGGATCAGATATATTACCTTTTTAAAGTCCATCTGGAAAAGTTTCTTTGCTTTGTAAAATTAATGTTTGGATGATAAAAAGTAAGTCAACCAACTACATTTAGTCCTTTTGACAGGAACGAAATGAAGGCAGAGACCCTCATCTTTGGCATTGGTGAAAATGAAGAGATTGCAATCTTCAATTTATAATGTACAATCTGCAAAGGTTCCACCTATTCTCATGTTTCGTGGGTTGACTATATATAGCAATCATGTTCAGGAGCAGCAGCAGGAAGTAAAAAGAGGAGGGAAGCAAGGTTCTGCATTTTGAGCAGCTGTTTTAGACACAGGAGAAAATCTTACACAGCCTGTGAACATAAAGAGACTCAATGAGGAAAGCAGACCACAGGATGGAAAGAGCAGAGAGGATTTTAAATGTCAGTGCAAATGACACCAGCCTCTAGGGTCCCAAAACCATCAGCGGGGTAAACAGGACCTCTCCAGATCCCACCCTTCTCTACTTACGTTAATTAACATTGATCCACCATGAAGTGGTAAGCAGATGTTGCCTTGCTTTTCCCAAGGCCCTCAAATGGGGCCATCTCAAATAAGAACCCTCAGTCCTTCTACAAAAACTGATTTAACAGTCATAATCCAAGAAAAATGTTGTTCAACTTTCTTGTCCCAATATGCCCAAATCAAGCTGATGGAATGATAAATGCACAAGCTTTATTTTTTTTATTTTATTTATTTATTTTTTGACAGAGAGAGAGACAGCCAACGAGAGAGGGAACACAAGCAGGGGGAGTGGGAGAGGAAGAAGCAGGCTCCCAGCGGAGCAGGGAGCCCGACGCAGGGCTCGATTCCAGAGACCTGGGATCAGGCCCTGAGCCGAAGGCAGATGCTTAACAACTGAACCACCCAGGTGCCCCAATGCACAAGCTTTTACAGAGGTTGGAATAGAGAGAGGAAGTTCTGGCATGGTTGGGGTGTTCATAATTGTAAGGGGAAAACAAAGTCATTATATAGGAGAGACAATATTCTTTGGCACTCTGGTCCTAGCCCTTTCAGTAAATAGAGCTGGACAAGCCCTGAACACTCACTTTAGGCACCCCTCAGAAGCCCAAACATAACAGCAACTTCCTATATCCCTGCTCTGACCTCGTCCTGGCCCTCTAATCTCCAATCTCTTGGCTGTATGCCTCATACCCCACCCCAGCACTGCCTCGTTTTGATGACCCATCATACCCATTTTTCCAGTTGACTGACTCAGCTCATCCCACTCAACTATCAGTTCTGTATACCCTTTGGTTTTCAATGTCCCTGAAGCCACAGATAAAGGATAATCCCACTGGACAAATGCAAACCCTTCCCCTCCACTCAGGGAAGAGGTCTTAGGCAAGAGTACCCATCTCCCAAATGGTGAAGGGTTTCTGTTAGTGTAAATATTGTTGCTGTCATCTACAGAACCTCTAGATCATGTCCTCTATTCCATGTACAGTTTAACATTTGGTTCACTGCAATGCTCTCCAACACCCTTACTGCTATGGTTTCTGGTGATTTCAGTAACCACAACATAACTATCCAATAATGCCCTGTTTCCTTATTCCATGAACTTCTCTGCCCCAACGATCTGGTCCTTGACCTAAATCTCAGCACCTACACCCATGGCCAAATCCTGGCATCCCCACTACCTGGGCCTCTCCACTAATCTCAACTTTAATCATTCCATTTATCCATGCTTCTATCTAAATCCAAGCCTTCACTTTTGTACTGGATCTGTGTTCCACACGTAATCAGGAACTCTTCCCAGGGTGTTTTCCTGAAGTCTTCATTCTTCCTCCTCCCCTACATCATTCCTATCTGTATCACATGCAGCACTATCTCTCATTCAAAAAGGAAGTTTCTTAATCTCCCAACCCCTGCCAGCTTTATAAAAAGGCAATAAAACCTCTCCCCATGCCCCCATCATAGCCTATTCCATCTATCCTCCTTCATTTTTTTTAATAGTGTTTCTTATAGTAGGGGGAAAAAAAACTACTTGTTTTTCATCTGCACATCCTCACTGGAATGTAAACTTCCCAGTGGGAGAATATGTGTGTTTTGTTCCCTTAACTCTATCTGGTGCCTAGAATATGGAAGGCATGCAATTAACAGTTGATGAATGAATGAAATAATCAATGAGTAAATTAATCTTTCAAGCAAGGCTCAAGGCATCCTCATGAGTTTCTCCCCAATAACAACCAACAGGCAGCAAGGCTGTTCCCTCTTCTGTCTCCACTTCTACAGTAACTTCAGACGTCTTGAACCAAAATCATTTATTACCTTCCTTTTAGCTGCCTCTGTAGCATGTCAGACTCAACAAGCAAACCTGTTTTCTGCACCACTCATTTTTCTAGGCATCATCCACAATATATTCCCCTTTTAGTTCATGTTGTCCCTGAAACCCAATTCACATTATGACTGTTTATGCTTCAACACATAACTATAAACAATATCAGAAATCATGCCCAACCACACTAGTCAACAATGGAAAATTAACATCTCCAGGTGTGGGAGGCAGCAAAGACGGTGCTGTGATTCACAAGCTACTTGATTATTACAGTATTACCCTTTACGTCTATAAGGATAATAACTTCAAGATGGTTTATATGCCCATTAACTGTAACATCTGAATGAATCTTCTGATTACCACGTCTTGTATGACGAACCACCTGTATTCTAGATTGCCAGGGTGCTAGGTGGGTGGATGAATGGAATAGAGAATGTTGATATTGTTAATTAGGACTTTAGAGACGTCTAATTATTACAGGGTAAAACATGTGTGTAATCTACCTAAACTATGTGGACCTTTTTGCAAAACTTCCTAGAACTAGTCTATTATTCGATTATAAATAATAGTGGTGAAGGAGTTAAAATGAAACCTTAGGCATTGTTTTATAATAACTTATCTCCGTCATCAAGCAAGCACATGAAGCTAGTTTGTTACTTTATCATGACACAACAAATTACTTCTGATAGCTCACACTACTCTTATGTCTCTTGAGAAGTTTAATAGAAATCATATTCTCTTTAGTAATGGTGTTTATTCAAGCACTTGTATTATAGAGTTAATCCCATTTCCATCGATAAGGTCTTCAATTTGAAAGAGGAAAGTGACACTTCAATATAGACAGTGTGATTATTCATACACAGTTCCTATCATCCTTACAAGTATTTCCATGAGAGCCAACAGCAAGAAAAGCCAGCCTGGTAGCTTCAAGATGGCAATATTCAGTACTCAGTGCTATATTGAATGTAATGCCAAAGATGAATCATTTGAAAACCTGATTAAAGCCGTAAATAGAAAGTAACTATCTAGTATTTGAGATAATCCCTTTAATACTATCTTATAGCCTTTGAAATGAAAAGGCAGCTAATAAGAAAAATGCAATCTTGTGAGGATGACTTATCAAAATCAAAACAAACTACTTAACCTCATTTCTGCACAAAAGCTGTTAACCTCCTGAAACAGTGCCGCTGCTAATTTGCTTAAATTAGAATTGTGTAAATTTGCTAATATTGAAATGCCACTCTGCATCTCCCTCAGACTCAGAAAATTTCGAGATTTTGTCACTTTGGCAGGACACTGAATATTATATAATCAATACATCTCTCCTAAATATATAAATGCAAAAAATTCATGCTATGGACCCACATAGTCCACTGGCTCAAGTTCTTGTGGGGCTAAATAATGGGGGTGATAATACCTTATTTATAGACAACAGGTCATTAGGATAGGAAATCTTCTCAAAGGTTAAAACTATAGAAACGTGGACTAGTTCTCTACTGTGCCTTTTTTTGCTAGAGTTTGAAGAATGATATTGACCAAAGGCCACAGTGAAGAAACTTTAAGGATTCACGTGAACCACAGTTAAAGGATAGATCGAAATCAACACCTTTCACCATGAGGCCAAATCCAATTATACTGTCCCCTTCCTCCACCATGTTGTATTGATTACTTACAATTCCAAATATCTGTCTTCCGATATTTTATTTATAATATTTAGGACAAACCACTCTGTGTCCCCAAACAGGAACTTGGCACTCTCCTGTTCCACACTATGGTACATATGATTCCCAGCTTCTCAAATGTCCTGCACCAAATGCTCATAGCAAAATCCTAAATTCCTTAAGGGTGTATTTGATTCCTGTTTCTTGTGTGACTGTGAAACTATAAAATGTAGAACAATAAAGAAATAAAATGATTCTGAAAACATTTGTGACCAAACTCCTTTTTTATTGGTAAAGTCTCAGGAGCTCCAGAAAGTTTTCATAACTTGCTCAAGTATAAGAGGCAGGTATAGACTGGCTCCCAGGCCCACATCTCCCTAACTCCTAGTCCATAACACCCTATGATTTCTCCAATTTGAGTGTAACCTTCTCTTTTCCTGATCTTCCCTGGCCTTGAATGTCTATTACACTTGTTTGACAATCACCATGCGCTGCCCTCGCCTCTCACCCTGTGATCATATGTGTGACCAATACCCCCACTTGGATCCTGAGATTCTCTCCACAGTATCCAGCACAAATGGGCCTTCAAGAGCATCTGTTCCAGCTTACACCATTTGCAACAACCAATGCTCTTACTGTCTTATAGATTTGTTGAAGCCCTGAGCTTAACTGAAATTACATGTCAGCAACCTATAAGATCAAACTTACTCACAGTTTTCTCTTTGCCCTAAAGTTCTAAAATGTAGGACTTGCTTTTTTTAAAAACTGGTATAGGAGAGCCCTGTGAACAGTCTATCTTTTGAACCAAAGATTAAGGAATTCTTTATGAATATTCTTCCTTCAAATTGTCCAGCATTGTCATAAGAATCCACATCTCCTGTTTAACAGGCAACCGTAAAATGTTCATGCCATTCACAGAATTCAATGGCAGCAGCCACTAAACATTCCCAAGACACGTCTTCAGTGGATACTACATTCCACATGACCATCGCGTATTTTGACTATAACTAAAAAATTACTAGCGAATACTTAAATATAAATAGACCTATATAGATACAAATGTGTATCAAAATATGAACATCAATTATAAATATGAATATACATTTTGTATGTATACTCATTTATGTACCTAAACTACTTTTTGTTCCAGACTTGAGGGTCAATAAACTTATTTTGTAAAGAAGCAGATAATAAGTATTTTAGGCTTTTTAGGTCATATAGTTTCTGGCAACTACACAAAAGCAACCATAGCCAATATGGAAATGAATGGGCATGGCTATGTTCCAATAAAACTTCATAAAAACAGCATACTTGGCCCTAACCATAGTTTGCTGTCCTTTGTTCTTGACCATTATTTTTCTAAATGCAAATAGTTTCACACAGGATGTTATAAATTTTATAATTTACAAAAGGCATTGGCAAAAGTAAAATAGGACAGGAAAATCATGGTATATAGGACATTGTTAGAATTAGTATTATTTTAGTAAACATTTTAGCTTTTTAAATGTAGAGTTTTGTGTACAGGGTCATGACCTGTAACGAATTTCTTCCTATAAGTTGTGGTCGTCAAAAGAAACTTGTAGACCCCTAGTCTAATCACACTGTTCTATTCTACTCTGGTACCTACTCTTGGAGAATAAGTCCTTTGGTTCAGTCAGTGACTTAAGCAAGAAGACTTAAGTTCATGAGTTAAGTATTTGTAGATACTATCCTCATTACACTGTTCCGTGCATGGAACCAAGATCCTACGGAGGTTCCAACAGAGGTAACATCAGAGTTATGAGATCAAATCCAAAGGGACAAAAAAATGTGGAGGCAGGTTGTTGGGTGAACCATCAAGTGTGCTCTGATCTGTGACAGAGAGAATATGGGCCGCAGATGAGGCAGCCATCACAATTTCTCGGGAAGTTCCCCCAACGTCTACTGTGCTGATGTTGAAGAATCTGAGGAGTTTGACCCTTCAGTCTCCCCCTTCTCAGAGGCAGGTGGTGGGACAGAGATGTCTGAGGTATCTCGCATCTGTTCTTTTACTTCTTACATGGCTGTGCCCGAAGGCAGAGAGGATCTTATCACCAAAGTAACAGATGCCACCCTTGCTGCCACAGCCACCACAAGTGCCCAGGACAACTTCGAACACATAAAGCCATGCAGCCAGGAGAATGATGGAGACCTTGTACGGCAAGTGCACAAATACACCTGTTCTTGCCTCTGCGGCTCCCTGTCAGTGAAAACCACCTCAGTGAACTTTCCACCAGAGTACTTTCTCACTCCGGTGCCAGACACTTAAAACTCTCATGGATCCATTTCTGTCCATTCCCGTCTCTAACCCCACCACACACCCAAAGTTTCAGGAATCGTTGAATGGAGGTTCCCAGATGTCAGGTAGACCCATCCCATCCTCGCTGTGCACTAAGCCAAGGTTATTTTCTCATGAATTAAATTTCCCCATCTTCCTAACATATCAGATCTGTCCCCTTTTTTTGACAACTTTTATCTGGCAGGTTTCACAGCCTTTATTTTAGTGTGCTAAGACAAAGCTTTCAACATTCTACTATTTACAGAAAGGTTCTTGGTCACATGCTCTTGCTTAAAATTCCTTTTTTTTTTTTTTTATAAGAGGAATTGGGAAGGACAGAGGTAGAGAGAGAATCTTAAGCAGGCTCCATGTCCAGTGCAGAGCCCAATGCAGGGCTTGATCTCACTATCCCAAGTTCATAACCTGACCTGAAATCAAGAATCAGATGCTTAACTGACTGAGCCACCCAGGCGCCCCGCTTAAAATTCCTTTTTTAAAATAAACTTTTTATTTTGAAATAGGCTTGCATTTACAGAAAAATTGTGACAATGGTCCAGAGGGTTCCCATATACCTCACACCCAGTGTCCCCTATTAACAGTTTCCGTTAGTAGGATACATTTGCCACAACGAATGAGCCAATGCTGATAACACTGTTATTAACTCAAGTCCATGCATTTTTCAAATTTGTCCCACTTAAAATTCCTTTTAAGGTAAGAAACTTCATCAAAGGTATGGCTAAGGAGCTTTGGCTTTTCTCTGGGAAGAACTTCTCTGCAAGGTGCATGTCATTGGCCTTTCTCCCCCCTCCTCCAGCAATGACCACATGGTGTTGCAGCCTTACCTCTATCCCATATCTTGGGACTGTGGTTCTCTTTGTGTATCATCTAACGACTCTAAAGCTCTCCCAGAGATTTATCCTGCCCCTCTTTGGCAAGAAGGACTTCCTGTCTGGCATTCAAGCTAGAAACCAATTCTCTGATTTCATGGAAAGATGCTAAGGCACTTTCAGGTTTATAGTCCAGCCAATCACATCAAGCTCCAAATCTGGTCAATTATGCTAGTACTTAACACAAATGTATACAGAGTCACCACTACCACTACCACCTTCAAATAGCATTTGTTACACAACCACCTGCTTATCATATGGCCCAAAACAATTCACCACCGCAGACGCTATCCTCTTGAAAATTACAACCCAAGACAGGTAAGCCATATAACACATTCCAGGAACATAAAGGAATGTGTAAGGCAATATATAATAGTTGAATAAGATTCATCCTAGATAGGTGAATATTTTATGATTTGTTTGCCCTTGCTTACTACAATTCTCCAAGAAGAAAAACCAAAAGACAATGTATTTTTTAAACAGAAAACCACTAAGCTTCACTTAGCAACTTGCAGCCAGAAGCTGAAATCTCTCCAACTCATTGCTGTTTGATATGAAATACAGCAATGAGCTAGGATAATTTAAGGTTTCTACATAGAGTGTTATTTCATTAGTCCTGAAACCACCCAAAGGTCCTATGGTACAAATGGGCAGAAACAAACACTCTTGGAAATGTGCCAGCGGGTACCAAATGGGTTCCCCACAGGGATAAACACGCAGTGGATCCAGATTCAAAGCTTTGCTAAAACTCCTTCTTATTTACTATTTGCTTATTTTTTCCTCACACTTTGTTAAGTGTCTAGACTATGCTAAGTGCTAAAGACGGCTGGCCTTCCCTCCAAATGAGGCACAACAGTAACTGTTATTTTTAGATGGAAACTCTGAGCCCATAGGCAGACTCGAAGATGATGGCAAGGCCACAGCGGTATCTGTAATAAATCAGCACTCTGCCTGTGTTTCACGCACAGAAGTCTTTACTGCTGTTGAGGGTAACGTTAAGTCAGTAATATGAAAATACTCCTAGAACTTGGCAGATTCTGAATCATAACATCAGAATGGCCTATATGCAAGCAGATTTGGGAGAAAGTAGCAGAGCAGAATCAGGGGACTATCTCCAGCTCCTTTACTTATAAAAGCAACCCTCCACTGAGCTATGTTTATGTTCTCTGAAAGTATGTTATTAATGCTGCCTTTAAATGATCAGTCAGCCACATCTGTCATAACCCAGGCTGTCCTGCCAACCATTATCTGAAGCAGACAGTCTAGACACAGCCAGTAAATCATGGCTTCTGACATGTTCACCAGAGAAGTGTTTTCTTTGCAATTAATTTGCCCTTAATTTCTGACCAGCATTCATGGGAGAATCTGGCATATATTAATGGTCCTCTATTCACCCACAACTTCATTAATAATTGGGTAAAGTTAGGAGATAGAATTTATTTCATCTCCAAAATGAGAATTGTTTTCATTTTAGAAAAAGAAAAAAACACAATATATAACTGGGTAGGTGGCAAATATGGGGGCAAAAAGAGATATTAGGTACCCGACAAATATATAGGGTGCCCAGGATACCAGAAGATGCACAATATATTTTTGGAGAAAGTTGGGCATTACTGAAAGACATTGGTGAAGACAATTTAAAAATAGATGAAAGTATCATTTTTATGAGTAGGAAGGTTCGCTATTACAAAGGTATCAATTCCCTTTAAATTACCAGAGCAATAGAATCAGTGTAATTCAAACAAAATAGCAACACATTTTAATTAATTTTCACAAGCTACTTTTAAAATTTGAAGAAAAAAAAAAAAAGACCAGGAATAGACAAAATATTACTGAAGATGAGCAAGGTAAAGAGATGTGCTCACACAATGTCAAGATCTATTATAAAACAATAGTAATTAGGACAGCATGTTCTTGGTCTAATGATAAATAGATCAAAAAGCAGAATAGCCTATATGTTTTTAATTTACATAAATAGTATGATGTTACATATAACATTGGACAAATTTTATTTTTATTAACATTTATAGTTTTTATATTTACTAATTTTGATACATTATTCATACCTAGTAATTTTCTTTTATCTGTGTAGTATTCCATGACGTGAATAGACCTTAATATTTCCAGTCCTCTATTTACGTTTATTCAGGTTAGTTTTCAGTTTTCCGCTTACACAGTAGTGCAGTGAACATTCTTGCTCTTTGTGCACCTGCCTGAAGGCATATTTAGGGTAATACTGTTTGTATATAAAAATGGTCACCTTCAAAGTTATTCATCACCAAGTTGTTTTACAGAGGAATTATAGTAATTTACACTCCCATCAAAGTCCTCTTAATCTGTAATTCCACCAATATGGTATTTTCAATATTTTTCATTTTTGCCCATTTGATACAGTGAACTTCTATTTTACTTTTGCTTTACTTTCTTTCTTAAAATTTCTTTATTCATTTGAGAAAGAGAGTGCACTTGAGCCAGGCCAGGGTGGGGAGGTGGGGATGGATGGGCAGAGGGAGAGAGAAACTTTGGCAGACTCTGCACTGAACGTGGAGCTTGATCTGATGCAGGGCTCGATCCCAGGACCCTGAGATCATGACCTGAGCTGAAACCAACAGCCAGCTGCTTAACCAACTGAGCCACCCAGGCGCCCCTATTTTTGCTTTTATTTCATTACTTGGTTACAACTGTGTCTGAGTATATTTATTAGTCATTCAGGTTTCCTCTTTAATGAATTACTTACTGCTATCTTTTACCTTTTTTTCTATTTTGTCCTGACTATGTATCATTCTTGTCTCCTGTTTTTTTAATTTTACAATATTCATACATACAAAATTTTAAATAATAAACCAAAATATTCATGATGTATCTATTCCCCTCTAGAGGCCATTTAGGTGTCCTCTTCTGTGAATCATCTATCCCATCTTTGCCACATTTATCCAATGCGTTTTACTGAACTTTAGACGTTCTTGGGCTACTAATTCTTGGACAGTGAAGGTGTACCTCATACCTTCTTCCAGACTGACTTTTATTTCACTGTTATTTGTGTATGGCTATAAGGAGGTTTTAAATTGTAATTTAGTGATATGTAGCTATTTCTTTAATGGTTTGTGTTTTTGTGCATTTTTTTAAATATTTCTCCTCTGACATTATAAAATATTCTCCCATTTACCTTTTTTTAAAATTTTCTATGTTGCTGTTTGATATTTTGCAGTTTGAGCAGGTATAGATTTTTGTGTACGATACGAGACAGAGATCTAATTTTACCTTTTCTTTCCTATTTAGATAGCCAACAATGTCTACTCCATTCACCAAATAGATCATCTCCACTGACTGATGGCCTGCTTGTCACACAGCGAGTTTTCACATATGTGGGTGAGTATCTCTAAGTTTCCTATTCTGTTCTGCGGGACACAGAGGAAAGCTCATACATTGTAACCCTTTCTTCTCCACCAGAGTTCAAAACCATTTAAGAGGGATCCATTTGTAAAGTAGGTGGACAGAAGTATCTTGTTACTTGACAAAAAGTGCTTGGTGCTTTGGGGTCCCTCTTTATGTTATCATTTGTTGGGATTATGCATTTAAGTATTTCTTTTATTTTTTCCAGAATTTCTTAGCGTTCTGGGTAAGATCAAAGTGTCCATCAGCTCAGGCTACCAGACTGATACAACCTGAAGTCAATATGAGGTAACTTGACAGTATTTACTTGTTACTTGACAATATTTGTTTTGAATACTTGCATTGGCAATTAGTTATTTCTACCATCTTATTTTGTAGTTTCTGCTTACCATTTATTCCACTGCTTCTTTTGTTATCCTCATCCTGTCTTTGATTAGACTGATAAAAATAATTTTTCTCTTGTTATATCTTTGTTGAAAAGCTAAAGATTGAAATATTTTTCTTAAAGCTCTCTTAAAGTGTTAAGACAGACTTAGAAAAATTCACAGATGAGAGTACAAGTTCTTCAACTTTATATTCTCCTCCTGCAAATATGACTTAATTGCCCTTGAACTTTACAACTTATCTTGCTACAGACTTAAAATTTAGTTTTACCTTATTTGTACTGGGGAAAAAGCAGTGTCAATGGTTAAATTTTACAAGGTTTTTTGTTGGTTTTTTTTTTTTATTGTCTGTCCATTAATTTCTAACTTATATCTTTCCTCTAGGTTTACTTTTCTTCTTGATAAAGCACATCTATTTCCTTTATAAAGCACTGTGGATAGTAAGCTCTCCTAGTCTTTGTCTAATTTTTTCATTTTGTCCTGATTCTTAAAAAAGTATTTGGCTAGGTATGAAATTCCAGGCTGACTGTTATTTTCCCTTAGCTCCTTGAAGTGTTCTGGGATGCTTCCCGCTGATGAATAGATTCTGAGACCAAGGGACCGGGGCCAACAGAGCTGCCTCCGAGCAGGAAATGGAGAAGATCTGCTAGCCTCTGAATTATTGTTCTTTTCAGAAACTTGTTTCTTTCAGCCAGCGGGACACTTGCTGGGCTGCACGCACATCCATCCCTTCCTCTTCCCCACCAACAAGCACATAACCACTTCTCTAGGCCAGGCTCTGAGCCAATTATTTCACACACTGTCTGAAAACCACCTGACAATCTTATAATAAGCACTGTAGAACGAAAACCACTAGGGAAAATTAATTCTTAAAACCTTATTGCAGACTCTCGATTACATAGGAGTCTGGTAGACTGAGTTCATAGAACCTTGATCTTACCGAAACCATGAATAAATGCTGGGGAAAATATGAAAAGATATTTAAATGCATGGCCTAAACAAGTATGTTAATAAAGAGGGACCCCAAAGCACTAAGCAGGCTGAGCAAGGTGGCCCAAGTTTGGAAGGTGCTGCAAAAACCTCCGGAGAGCTGATTCTATGCAGCCAGTTCAGCCCGGGCCTCTCTTTTTCCTCAGGTTATGCAAGGCCTGCATGCACACTTCATGTCACCCCAGACTTGGGCATCTTCTGGGGCCAGGCTGCCCCAGTGCTGAGTTCAGGGCATGCATGTGGCCACAGCTTGCCCAGCTCTGTGCCTCCAAGTCTGGGCGACCCTTCAGGGCTAACCTCCAGGCTATTCTCTGTTGCTCCAGCCCTTGGGCACAGCAGGCATGGATACTGCCACACTCTCCTAAGACGATTTAAAAAAAAAAAAAGAAACCTAGGTTTGTCTTCATCTCAGAGGCACAATATAGGAAAAAATATTTATCTCAGAAAACATAAAAGAAGTTGGATTACTTTGTCAGGATTTTTATTTCAAAACTGCCAGATTGATTCTTTATACATGCCTCCATCTAGGCATAACTTTTAGCAATCTTATTTGGAAAGAAATGATATTTAGAGAGGGGGAAAAAAAACAAACCTCGGCCTCTGAAATTGGTACAGGAATGAAGCTGTACTTCATTCTAACCCCACTACTCCTGCAACTCACTGATTTCCAGCTTGAAAATTCTGTGCATATTTTGGTTAGAATTCTTTCAGTTGCGAGTGACAGAAAACCCAATTCAAACTGGCAGAAATGAAAAGGGAAATTTCTTGGAATAAATAACTAAAAAAATCCCAGTCTTTTTTTCAGAGGTTCAAAAAGTCACTGAAACTGAGCCCTTCCCCCTCATTTTTATTCTACTTTTCTCCATGTTAACTTCATTCTCAAGGTCCTTATAATGACAAAATAGCTGTGCTCATAGACTCATCCCTGAGCCAACCGCTGTGGCTATAGGAATAGAAAGCTCTGATTGGCCAGATCTGGGCCACATAGTCACCACCCTGAAAGAAGAATACATGACAGAGGGCTTCCCAGAGAAAAAAATGGGGGGATTTTATCCAGAAAATGTTAAGTAGCTGCGGCGTGACCAGAACAAGACATGTCCACTGCAACCCTCAATTAAACAATAAATAGAAATTAACATGCTTGGGCTTCATATACAAATTCAGGATACTTAAATCAGTTTCTATTCTAAGGGTTTATTTAACTTGCATTAAAGATAAAAGAAAAACCTATATTGACAGAAAGCTTTCTAGATGGTCCCCATTCGTTATCATCAAGTGAGGAGGGCAAAGAATGCAATTGCACAGGCCTTATGAACAATTGGTGGCTGATGCTGCTCTAGGGAATATGAAGAGAGAAGGCGTTAAAAATCAAATACACAGATTCAGCTTGATCCCAGGATTCGGGTCTTGAGAAACAAAAACTGGGTGAGCCAATACCAAGTGTATTATTCCCTCTCTGGTGTTTGTTGTTTTTATTTCTTACATTAAAAATTTATGAGTGGTTCCTAAGAGAGCTAAAGTAATTAGAGATGAAAAATCTTTAATTCTCAATGATTCATACTCCCTCCCATCTCTGTAGGATTTCATAGGAAACTGCTTTGACATATCATCACCTGTAAATTACTTTAATGACTCCTCTACCACATTTAACTCCTACCTCTGAAAGTGATTTAGCTCCTTAATTTGTGCAACACCTGAACACATAAACATCAATACCATTCAGCCACCTAGAATAATGTCATTTGCTATAGTACTTAAAAGCAAATTAAATTTGTCTCCAAAAAATATTAGTCATTTTAACATTCATCTCCATGAAATCAAATAGTTTCAATTAGATTAATAGCACTGAATTCTTTGCAGACATTTTCATAGATAAGAATTTTATTAAACGTAAAAAAGGTATTGCTAAAATAATCGTATTTCAAGTACACTGATGCCTAATACATCTGAAAATTAAGGCCAGCACTTGCTGAGTACCCTGGTGTGCAGAGAGTATTATATTCTCTAAAAGCATCTGAATGCATCGACAATGTGAGTTGATTTTGAAAACATTAAGTGATAAGGATTTTATTTTAAATCCTAAGTCTATTCGAAATGAATGTGCCCCTCAAAGGAACAAGGAAACTGTTATTTGCCATACTGGATACATTGCCTGTATCAACTCAAATTTTAAGTATCATAGGTTCATGTCCTTGGAAAGTTTAGACTAAATTCAAAAGAAAAAAGGTCACAGGCAGATATACCTTAATAGGAATGATAGCACGTACTTGTGAAGTGAGGAGATCAAGCATTTTTCTTAGAAATCGTGCTGCCAGTCAGTACTGCCATACTGCTACTTCCATACCCTGCTTCTTTTAGTATCTCACCAAAAATTCAGGGAGTTAGGAATTTTTTTTTCTACTTAAAAAAATCTCACATTTGCATAATGTTAAGATACATACATGCAAACAAGCAAACATGCTCATATATAAATTCCACAAGCTTGTTGCTTTAAGGTGGTATGGCAGACTGAGACAGCACTATGCTAACTAGAAAATAAGAAATGGCACTTAGTACCAAATTACATATGAAACAACACTGTGTGTAAAATAAAGAATGGTCAGTAACAGGTGGTGAACAGGAAGTAGGACTATTCTGGAATTTTGCTATGAAATAAATCAAGACGAAAAACGGAAAACCTTAGCCTTGAACATAAATATAATTAAAAGAGTAAATTAGAATATATTTCTAATTTTAAAAAATCTATATTTATTAGAGAAATTATGGAGTTAATAAATCCACATTGGGAGACTAGCTAGTTGGAAATAAAGAGGCCTAAAAGTGACAATTACTCTTTCAAGTATTCTTTGATATCAAGAACAAAGATTTTAAAAGGCAAATTAGTAAAGATGATATATGAAGGAAAACAATATGAGCACTTTTTCTCCATAGCCTTCATCCTACCCACCCACCCCCAGCAGAAGCACCCATGCTTTTACAGGCCATCTGTGTTCCTTTGAACATCCTTCTCACCCCAACCCCCCTTAGCTCAGACACCACATTTTCTATATTATCTTTCCAGAACCTTACTAGTCATTTTTCTTAGTTTCCCTTCTCTGTGTTCCCAAACACTTTGCTCATGCTATGTTTTTAATAACAATTAACATTTTACAGGATTTACTCGACTTAGTCTTTTACAAACACATGACAATGCTGAGAGTTGATACTATTCGGTTTAAAAATAAATTATCTGTGACCTGTGGTGCTGCCATGATTGGCCATGGTCACAAGGCTAACATGCAATGACACCAACTTTGCACCTAAGATCTCACATTAGACCCTCCCTGTTATGCAGCTTCCACTGACAATACTGACCCTGAGCATATTGGGTTGTGTTTAGTCTGTCTCCTGGATTGAAAGGCAGGCATTTGAAGAAGGGTCACTTCTCATTCCTGTTTTCACATTAGAGATTAACAAAGACCCGAGCCCCTTGTCAACACTCAACTGTCACTGCTGAATGAGTGAATGAACGGATGAATAAACAGATCAATGAGTGTTTGCTCAACCATTTATTAATTCAAATTTTGGGGGTAAAAACAAGACAAAGCTTATGAAGTTCTATACAAACACTAGGTGGCCTGGCATCCTGTGCTCTTTCTTACTATAATGTGTGCTGTGTGTGTGCATGAGTACTTATTAAAAAATAAATAGAATTTTTTCCACTTCACCATCAAATTAATTTTATGAGTTTTTCTTAGCCCTCCAAACTTTCATCTGTAAGACTCTTTTTAAGTGCCTTTCTATTCAATTTTTTCAAAAGGGTTTGCCTTTTAATGGGAAGTCTGCATTTCATCATAAAGATGAAACACAATGTGCTCAACTTTTTCTGCTTTCTAGAAAGTTCTTTTTTATCATGAATACTTAGCCAGTAGAAAAGATAGATTCCAAAAGAAAATATATTTCAGGCATGAGAGACCAGAGCTCTACTAGACTGAAAAGAATAAAAATGAAACCTCCATTTCCAATGTACTGAAAGACATAATTTGCAAATGCTCCATTATCACTGAACGTCTGTTCCAGAGTCCATGAGAGCAGAACAAGCAAAGAATTTGCATATCTGAAAAAATATCAGTCAACCCTGAGTTTAAGAGAAAGTTCAAACTATGAGGCATTCCATACAGCCTTGATTATTTGGATCACATGACTTTTTACTCCAGTAACATTTTGTGTGTCCAATACCAAACCATTTCTAATACATCACTTTCAGAAACTCATTTGCAAAACCCCAGCATTTTCAAAATGCCAGGAGCATTAATAGTTCCGTTACAAAGTCTGTGTGTAAATACTGCTGATAACATCCGTGGTAGTGATTCTTGACAGTGTAAGAACCCAAACCCTTGTGAGCAACTGAGCTGTGGATCTTCTTCCTTAAAACAAACAAACAACAACAACAAAACCACTATACATACATGGATAAATACCCCAAGTTTGCATGACATCTCAGGAGAGTTACACATGCCTAAAGTCCACTCGGGGGCCCCTCCTGCTTCATGGATCTTTTAAATACACGTGCTATGAGATAAAGTCAAGATTTTCTCCCTCCCTTGCTCTTTTCTACGAAGGAACCACTCTGAAAGACAAGGACACAATGGAGGCCTTAGGACAATACACAAACCCCGTGTCATTAAGTGGTAGAAATTTTATCAGAAAAAGAAAATAGTTATCAAGAGAATTAGATTTGGGAAAATATTCACTTCCCTCTCTTGAACTCCCTTCCACAAAATTCAGTCCTTCCTTTAACTAACATAAACTGGGTTCCTACTCTAGGCCTCCACCTCCTTCTGCCCCTCAGGACCTATGCATAAGGAGTGGAATGGTAGGGCCTGATTGCTTCTGAATGACAGGGTCCTTGGACCATCACACCGGCTCGGGCATCTCGCCAGGAAGAGCAACCGGAGAAGCTATAATCCCACTTCCTTCCCAACACCAGAGCGTCCACGCACCTGGGCAGCCATGGTGCATCGATTCCAATGCATCTAGTACAGAAGCAGAATGAAATCCCCTCAGTTAGAACATATCCTGGCCAAATCAATGATGACAGTAATGAGCTTGGCAGATTTTCAATTCAAAACACTACACTTCCAAATTGTGTTTATTCATAAATGATGGAATCCCTGGAGTTATGTAATACCTATCTGGTCAGCAATCATGAGGAAATATATTCTATATTGTTGTGGGTATTCTGGAATAATGATATTTCTTTAAATATTTTTGAAAGATATCCGACTTAGGGAGCAACAAAAATTAAAGGTGGCTCATTAGATTTGCATAATGATTAAAGTTAAAATTACCTAATTGGGAATTATGTGTATGTTCTTTAGGAGTACTTCCTTCTAAGATAATAAATGAATGTTTAGTATGCACACGGCAGAACTGTAGAACACTCCTTTCATGGGGGAGAAATGAGATAGTCCACAGAGGCAGCCTTGAGAAGACTAATCAGGTTTCCCAGTTGCTCATTTGCCTTGGCTCATGTAGAAATTAATGTTAGGAAAATCTGAAAGGTGCAGCACAGCTGGAATCTGGCAGTTTAATTGCTCTGCACAAGAGAACAGTGATCCTGCAGGGTGTGGGGTGTGCCTATGTGTGCTCCAAAGCAAAGGGCAAAGCCCTTGCAAAGCTCCATGCCCTTGACTGCTGGTTGATTCTCAATGGAGAGAATTGTGTCTAAGGGAGAGGGGTGTGGATTTTGCTCAATAGAAATCTATTTTTTAGACTTATTCATTTGCCTCTCTTTAGATTCATTACAACTTTAACTGATATACCAGAAAATTGTTTCCAAGGAAGCCCTGATTAATGTCTTCCGTGGACAAACAGAACAGAAACAAGGCACATTCCTGATGAAGACTAACTTCACTTTTAACAATGCTCAGGATGGGAGGTAGCCCGTTTATACACTGCAGCCCTGTGAAAAATTTGTGCCCCTTTAGACACACTTCAGCAGAGGTGCTATGAAGACAGATTGAATCTGCCTGAATTTGCTCAAATAAAAGTGATTTTCTTGGGTCTGTTTCATTTACACAGCATGGCTGAATCTCAAACATATTCTGAATATTTTTGCCGTATCATATGATAATACTGTTTAGTCCAAAATAAAGGGGAACTATTCAGTTTAGCAGAAGTGTTATTTTAAGTAAAACAAATTTTATTAAATAGTAATAGAATTGCACAGACTTGTCCAAATTGTTTTGTGCCGTTTAAAACCTATACTCATTATTTCAGAGAATTAACGACCCCCATTTCAGAAATTTCACAGGACCTCTTTATCTTGGGCCATCCTTAATGTATAAAAGCCATTCTCTGCATACATAGGAAATCGATTTGAATTCAACTTACTGACTGCCTACTCTTGTGGGAAGGAAAAAAAAAAAAAAAGGCCTAGAATGAAGGTGGGAAATAGAGGGAGACTTTGGACAAATCACAGATCCTTTTAGTACTTTCTCATTTTATTAATTTAGAGTAATATCATCTGAGTCTTTAAGATAATGAAAGTAAAATGATGTTTATCATCCTTTACAAAAGAAGCTGCATTCTGAATTAAAACATTAGTAAAGTAATAAAGAGTTTTCACTTAAACAGAATATTAAAATGGATACTGGGCTCCAGTTGTCTCAAGGGAGTTTTCTACTTGGCTCTTGTATGTCAGAGGAGGAGGAAGTGAAACTGATTCTTTTCCTGGATTCTTTACAGCGTCTCCTGGCAAAATTTAAGGCAGAATTTCTGGCTCCTGAAAGGTATTCCCTGTTCATTATCCTAAATACTTAAAGATGAAAATAAAACATGCGGAGAGAAAAAGCTAACTTTAGGGCAGAAGCAGATTCTGTCTTATTTTACTTGAAAAGATGCCTCTCTCAATCTCCAAAAGAAGATGGGGAAGAAAAGGGAGCTGCCTAGATGATAATTAATAATGACCATTATTTCAAGATTTGTTGGAGGAAATTCTTTCCACACTAAGCATTGGTAGCAATCTCATCTCTTCAATCACCACTCCAAAGATCCTATCAAATGGCTTTCAACATTAGTAGAGAATCTAATTTCCTTCACTGTGCTAGGTGATAAGTATATTTATTAAGGCAGAAAAGAGCAAAGAAATTGAAGTAGAAAGAAAAGTCAGGTATCCTATGATGTTTAAGAAAACCCAGTGATTTGTTTTCTGGTATTTGGGAGAAAAGATTTATATTCATTCTATCTCATCTCTATTTGTTACTATTTCTGTGTAACAAATTACCACAAAATTTAGCACACTAACACACCAAGCATTCATTATCCCCAATAGTTTCTGATAGCAAGAATCTGGGGGAAGCTTAGCTGGGTGGTTCTGGCTCAAGTTTTCTCACAAAATTGAAATCAAACTTTCAGCTAGAACTATAGTCATCTCAAGACTCAAATGAGGCAAGAGAATCTGCTTCCAACCTCACCTATGTGGTTGTTGGCAGGTCTTACCCTCTCACTGACAGTTGGCCAAAGATTTCAGTTCCTCTCTATATGGGTCTCTGGATAGGGCTACTAACAACTTGGCAGCCTACTTCCTTGAGAACAAGAGATCAGAGAGAGAGAGAGAGAGAGAGAACCCAAGATGCAAGTTGCAGTCTTTTATAATCGAATCTCAGAAGTGAATTACCATCATTTCTGTCCTATGCTGTTGTCCACAGAGACCAACCCTGGTACTACATGAAAGGGGTCTATACAATAGGATGACTACCACAGGTGGGGAATGCTGGGGGCCATCCTAGGGGCTGGCCCAAGACATCTGCAAGAAAACCACAGGCGAGCCACAAAACGGCTGGAGGCTCAGGTAATGGGATCTGGGCACAAGGGCAACTAAATGTAAATGCACCATCTTTCACCCAGGCTTGTCTCTCTTATTTTTAAGGTAAATCTGTGTCCTCTCTGTACTTGTGAAGCCTGCATAACTGCATTAGCTAAGCCAGTTAGTCGTTTCCAATTTCCAATTCAAATTCACCAAACATGCAGTGTGGTGAAAAAGAAAAGACAAAATTTGAGGGGGGAGAAAAAGAGGAAATAAAATCTTCTTAGGATAAATCAATCAGTGTGTTTCCCAAAAGACAAGAGACACTATCCATAACAGACTTGTACCTGGCTTCTCTCAGGCCAAGAAGGTACCTGGCTCACCCCAAGGACTACTCTTCATTTCAACATGTGAAACCTGAATTGTAGTAAGGTAACCCGATCGTCTGAGAAAAACAGACTCCCCCTTTTCTTAGATAACTATTTACACATGAGATAAATATCAAACACCCTATAAGAATACAAAGAGAGGATAAAGGTATGATAATATTGTTGTCACGGAGTACATTACTATTGAATTATCTGTCTGCACCGGTGCTACTGGAAGTGCTCTGATAAGCCTCCCTGTGGGGTCTATCCCTACCTCCTGAGTTGACGATCACTATCAAATTATGATAAGCCATTATTACTGATGAGAATGTCTTCCCTCTCAGAGGATTTAAGGAAGACAATCTTTGTGATAACGATTTCCATGAGACACCTCTATATAAATAAGTGTGCTTACCTGTTTGTTTATGTCCCATCTTGTTGAAAGGCAGGAAGGGAGGAAGGGAGAAAGAAAAAAAAGAAAAGAAAAGAAAAAAATGAAAAGAAAGAGAGAAAGAGAAAGAAAAAGAAAAAAGAAAAAGAAGAAAGAAAGAAAGAAAAGAAAGAGAAAAAGAAAAAGAGGAAGGAAGGGAAGAAGGAAGGAAGGAAAAATATTTGCTCTGATTTATCAGGACTTATAAAATACAACAAAAATAACATAAACCCATTATGAAAGAAAAAAATATAAGAAAACTAATTCTATGGGGGCATGAAATGAAGCAAGGAGTGTGGTTGTTAAAAATGGGCAACAATTTTGGCCTTTAACATTCTAGTGGCCTGACAACTTAAAAAGGAAATCTGGTCTCAATTCTGTTTTCATAAGAAAATTAACCATTTTCCTAGGAGAGGCATATCTGTTCTTAAACTAAGATCGGGTTTAGCACTGCACGGGGGACTCACATGAAGAAAACACCCATCAATAGCATTTATACGGTAAATATACGATGACATGGCATTGAGCTGTTTCTTAGACTGACTTGATCAGAGCCCTGTAAAAATGAGTCCACAGGACCATACGTAACAGATCACCACAACTTCATTTCCTCTTCCTGTATACACAGAAACTCCACATTTCCTAACCATGTGAAATTAGGTTGGGGCCACGTGGCAGAGTTCTGGCCAGTGCAAAGCAGTGCACCTCCCGTCTAGACCTTGCTTTGTTCTTGCACTGACTGTGAAGGCTCATGTTGAAAATCGCAGCGCCACACGATGCAAGCAGCCTCTACCCTTAGCTCAGAAGAGCACCTCCAAGAAGAGCTATTTAACCTGAGTTAGACCATGATACAAACAAGTAACAAAACCTCACTGTGTTAATTTGCCTAAGACAACAAACACCATCAACACAGGGTACACAGTTCCAGTTCTCTATAGATGTGATTTGACCAATGGGGGAGAGTTTAGAATATCTCAAAGAATGGACACAATCTTTCATGTCCTCCTCTCTCAACACTGTTATGCTCAACTAGGTGTTAATAAATCCTGAAGATTAATGATGATAGTGATGATGTAACAAGAACATTAACAATAATAATATAATAAAAACACTTGAATATCACTTGCTATGTGCCAGAAGTTATTTATTCTAAGCCCTTTCGATATATGAACACATATAATAATCCTTACAATATACGGACTCATTTAATCCTCACCATTATCTCTAACTTTCAGATAAGGAAACTATGGAAGAGAGAAGCTAAGGGATTCATCGAAGCTCATTTGGTAAGAGCGACACCAGCATTAGATTCAGAAAGTCTAACTCCAGGGTTTGTGCTACTAACCTCTACATTGTACTTCGTCTCACACAATGATAAGTTTGAAAAGCTACTAAGCGCTTCCAGTTATCTAAGGGGTCGGAGACCATAGATACCAGCTGATGTATGGCTGGCATCTTCGTGGAGTAGCTGAGGACCCTAACCTGTCACCCGTCTCAACAGGGGTCTATCCCATCTCCAAACAATTATCTTACATGGAGCCATGACTGTCTTTTGAAAAGAGATTCCAATGTAATTTAGGGGCATTCAGTTGCCCTAATTTAACTTTACAAAGAAACACAACAAAAAACTTGTCTCAGAACAGATAAAAAGTAAAACTGATACTTCTTGGTGACACTAAGTCCACTGTACACATTCTTACGTGATCCAGTCATTGTCCATATAGGTCATCCCAAAGAAAATCAATATAATATGGCAGGACCCCCAAATGAGTTCTTCTACCATAATTAATCTTTTGGAAGTCAAATTTCACCTTCCTATTAACTCAAATATCACTTTTGTTAGCTTCCTGCAGGTTTTTGCTAACATGCACAACAGTACGTTTTCTAGCTGTACAGGAACCATGAAACTGTACACTGAGAAGGCAACTTTTACTATCACCTAATCTAATTCCTTTTTCCATAGAGGAAAAGACTAAATGACTTGTGCCAGCTCTCAAGCTAGTTAGTGGCAGAGTTGGACTCAAAACCCAGTGTCCCAGCTTTGTCCTGCCAGCCGTTCCACACCATCACACCGAGTCACAAGTGGTTCCCAGGAGCACATTGGACTACTGAGCCTGCAAAACATGCTTGGCCAAGAAGAAGGGGTAAGGCATGCCAGAACTTTCTAAGTATTTATCCCAGTAAAATAAACAGTTTCAGTTGAGGTAGGAAGTGTTCTCTGCTGAAATAAATATAATAATTTACTTCTGTGGGTAAAAAGGCAGCTCAAAATCCCCTTCCAAAATGGCCTTTCCTATCAAATAGCACAATCAAATTTTCAGACCCTCTCCTTGTCATCTCAAGACATGAACATACTCATCACGGATCACTCAGACTTTACGGATATGCCAGCAACAAGCTCGGAAAACAGCCCTCATTTAGGCCAACCTTGCCTGTCACTAGGTAGCCAGAGGCGCCACTCTCCCAAATGCCAACCGGCCTCTGTGGGGGACTTTGTCCAGCTCCCCAGTCGCCCCCAAACTGTTCAATAATTCAGCTGTCGAGCGTGCTATTTTGACATACAACAGCAGACTGAAAAACAGCTTTCTAAAGAAATAACAGGCAAGCAGCATCCAATAAAGCCCCAGCTTCAGATTTTAGGAAATTTGCCTGAAGAAAATTAAAATCTCTGTGAGGGCATAGCAAAAATTTTAGCCACATTAACAAAAATCCTGCCCAAGAGGTTAATGGTTAGAGAAGACTTACGGGTTAAAAAGAGCACACATTATGTCATGTGTTCTGCTAAACCGGGACAGGTATGTATCTTACAACTTTTTAGGTCAGTGAAAGGAGATTTGGTGATTTAAAAAGACAAATGGCTTTGCACATAGGTTCAGCAAATAAATACGGTAATTTTTTTTAAGTATAAAACCACCTAACCCCTTTTGAGTAGGTATAAATCACCAAGGTTCTGATTTAGCAAGATAATATAAAAACAAAAGGAACAGGGGTTATTCTAAGGGAAACAAGTCTTTCAGGATCACAGGGTGCTATGGACTAAGTATCTGTGTCCCCCCAAAATTCACATGTTGAAACCCTAGCCTCAAATGTGATGGCAATTGGAGATGGCACCTTTGGGGGATAATTAGGTTTAGATGACATCATGAAGGTAGAGTCTTGTGACGAGATTAGTGCCGTTATAAGAAGAGACCAGAGAGCTTATGTTCTCTCTCACTACCCCCACTCCCTCCTACCCACCTCTCCCTTCCATGTGAGGACACGGTAAGAAGGTGACCACCTGCAACCCAGAAAGAAAGGTGTCAACAGAATCCCATCTTGCCAGAACCCTGAGCTTGGACCTCCCAGACTCCAGAATGGTAAGAAATAAATGTCTGTTATTTAAGCTATCCAACCTATGGTATTTTGTTATGGCAAAATTTTCTTATGGCAGCCTGAGCTGACTAAGACACAGGGTTTCCTATGTCAGGCATCGGCACAACATTAAAAGGGCCCAGAGAAAACTGAGTGAGGGACATGGGGGTGACTTCCCTTTCCAGATGGGATACACAGGGTTTACTCTGAAATCTTTTGTTGATTTCATTTAAACCTATAGCATGAGTAGGCAGTGCAATTTCTCTTGACTATAACCAAGTCCGTATTCAAATGACCATCCTCTAGTCATAATGCAGAAACCCATGTACAGACTGAAAAGAAAAAGGAAAATCTGGACCTCCTTTCTAGATAGAGACCACAAATGTTTAAGATTTACTTGTTCTAACTCTGAAAAAAAAAATTGTACTATCAATCCTTACAAGGTTTAATTTGTATATGCACAGTGTTTGCTTCTCTCAAAATGTTACTATGTCTGTAGGAAAAAACGCTCGACTCTCTATTCTTCCCCTGCAAACTTTCCTGACTCTGAAATTCCTTAATTCTTTCTCTCCTTTCTTAGCTGAAGTGCCTTTTCTTAGATCCAAGCTGATTTTCTACCTGCTTCCTGGACCCATTCTCCTCATTTCAACCATCCTTCTCTCTCTTTCTTCTTTGCCCTACTGATTCTGTTTAGCTTCTAAACATATCACATCTTTCCCTTTAAAACTCAAAACAAAACATCACTTACATACACTCCAAATCTCAAGTCATCATGGCCCCAAGTGTTCTAGAAAGCAGTTCACACTCCATACTCGTCCTCTGTCCTCCCCGTCCCCACGCAACTCGCTGACTACTATCTTCCACAGTTGCGTGTTCAGTAATATTGCCTCAGCCATCAGAAACTTCTAGGTATATTTCTTTCCTTAATGTCTCCATAGCACTCACGGTCTTTCACCACATAATCCTTCCCTTGCTGAGTTTTCTTTGAAAATCTTTTCTCCATTGGTTTCTCCTGCACCCCCCAGACCCAACCCCATTCAAGTTTCTGCCTACCCCTGGGTCACACCTTCCTGGTTGTTTTTACGGCTCACTCCCGACATGCAGTGATTCAGCCTGCTGATTCTAGAATTACATCACTTGAGTTTAAATCCCTAGTCTACCACTTACCAGCTCCATGACCTTGGGCAAGCTACCTCTCTGAGGCTCTGTTTTCTCCTCTATAAAACAAGTATGATAGCAGCAACTGTCTCCTAGGATATACTTGAAATTAAGTAAAATAATGCATTTAAATCTTTTACACAGTGCCTGGTTCATGGTAGGTACACCATAAAAGTCAGCTGTTATATATGATTACATATTTCTGTTCCCCATGGCTTCATCCTTGGCCCTGTGCCTATATCCCTCTCTCTAGATAACCTCAACAAAACCCAGACTTCATCTATCTCTTGGATGGTAATGACTCTGATAGCTCTGTTTTTCACCCAGACCTTGGGTCTAGGTGCAAGTCCTGTAAAGCCAGTTGTTTATTGAACTTTTCTTCTTGGGTGACAAACACAAACATCAAACTCTACGTGAACAACACTGAACACACTTGTATTTCCCTCAAATCATTCCCTTCTTAAAGTCCATCGTCAGTACACAGAAGCCCCACCTCTCATCCACCCCCACCTACACCAAAGACCACAGAGTCAATCAGTGCCCAAATCCTGGTGATAGCATTTCCTAAATACCTCTCGAATGCTTCTCCTCCTCTCTCCATCCCCACTGCCACCACATTATTTTCCCTGTATTACCTCAATAAACTTAGCAATTTACCCTCTATTGTTGCCATAGTGGTATTTCTAAAAAGGCAACATTTATTCTGCTTCTCTCCATATTTAAAATCCTTTGAAGACTTCTGATTTGATTTTTAAAAGGTCAGTTCCTTGACTTAGCATACAGGAGACTAATAATGTCTTCCCCTGACCCGTCCAGTCATACCCCCACCACTACCCCAAAAACACTTATGGATTCCCTGTTTCATTCCTCTTCCACCATTCTCGTTATGGTCTCTGACTAGACATACCTCTCAGGTATCCAAGTGCACCTCATTTCTTCTAGCAATTCTTTGCCAGCCTCCAGTTCAATGCTGGGTAAGTTCACTTTCTTTGTGAGCTGAAGCTCACTATGTGTAATGATCACACAGTATATAAGAAAAGAGCTGGTTCAATTTCTTAAAGCCTAGCGGAAGCTTAGCACATGAAAGATGTTCAATAAATGTATGCTAATGAACAAATACATGATTCTTAGAATTCTCTCATGCAGTACACAGGGCAAGTATAATTAACCCCATTTCACAGAATAAGTAAAGGAGAAGTGAAACTCAACATATCAGTCTTAGAAGCCCAAGAGCTCCCTGACTTAGAAAAAAAAAAAATAATGTTTATTTTTTAACTCTTCGATATTGGGGGAAAGTTGCCTCTTCCAATCTTACAATTCCTTCAATTTATGGACTTTCTCTATTGTTCCTCCTTGCAAATTGGTCAGTTCGTATCTGAATTCCTCTTTTTTTAAGTATCTTAAAACAGTAAACACTAAACAGCAACCAACCCACATTACTAACATTCTATTTTATACCTCTCCTAGAGATACAAATTAAGTAGCTACATTAACTGCCTTCCAAATTACCGCAGGAGACAGTTTACCATTTGTCTAGCCGCTAGCAAGTTTTCTGCCAACCAGCACCCAACCGATAGGCTAATGCCACACAGTATAGGCTTTAATGTAGCAATCCCCATTTCAATGTCCAATATTTGTTTCTGTCAGTATGGGCTATGTTATGCAGTGTAACAAACATCCTTAAAGCTGCTATTTTAAATTTTATTTCTTATTCACACAACATATTCAGTGTAGATCTAAGGGTCACCTCTCTTCATAGTCATTCAGAGACTCAAGATATCCAACAATCCATCATAACATGTTTCCAAGATCACTGTGGCAGGGGTAGGGACATAGCAAATGGAACTTTGGCTTGTAAACTTTCCAGTCGTATTTTATTTTATTTATCAAACCAAGTCATGACTCTTTTGGGTTGGGAGGTGCTATCCCACCATATATGTGGAACAAGGAGAACCAGTATGTTTGTGAATAGTCCCAATTTAATGACTACCATAGTCACATAGTTACATAGTCACTAAGGTAATATTAAAATTCAGGTCCATGATTTCTAGTTTTTTCATTACTTCAGTTATCCATATTAAAAACTACAATGAAACTAAGCACATATTTAACCCCCATAGTGGCAGAAAGTGTATACATATATGCTTTCCTAGGGGCTTAAGCTGAAGAGAGAAGCTGAAAAATTAATCATTTCAAACCCTGAACACAGTAAGGTATGTAAAGTCTTGAAAGCCTTTTTGTCTGAAAGTGATTTTCTTCTGTTTTCTACAACTTCCTTCATCAAAACAGATGGTCACACTGATACTGATGGAGTCTATATGCCATGTCTACTCACAATGCCTTCCCAGATAGGGTCACCAGATACAGCAAAGAAAAATACAAGACACCCAGTTAAATTTAAATTTATATAAACAAATTTCTTAGTATAGCTATGTTCCAAATATTGCACAGAACATACTTACACTAAAAAATTATTTGTTGTTTATCTGATGTTCAAATTTAACTGGACATCCTGTATTTTATCGGGCAACTCTATTCCCACAGCCAAGTCATCAAAGAACTGACCTAAATTAACTTCATGTCATATTTCTGAAGCTATTTTAAAGGTTATTTCCCCCTTCCCCTAAACTAGGGCCTGTTTTTTAGACCAAGTAAACCAAATTTAAATAGAAACATTTAGTCGATGAACTTGTTAAGAACCGTGAAAAAATATTATCCCAAGTATCTTTGGCAGGATGGATGACTAAGCATTCCAGAATGTAACTTAGGAATTGAATTACTCTTACCATGTCAGTACACTGACAAACCTAGCCACTGAGTAGAGTAGATTTGGTACCAATTCGGGGTTAAGGGCAGGCATGTGAACTGGGAAGTCCTCGAGAGCCAGTTCTAGTGACAGTGTATTTCAGAAGGGTTTGCTGCCTGTAGTGGAAATCATAACAAGTCATTGAAGAGGAAGACCTGGGTAGCAACACTCGCTGAAGATCTATTAATACAAGAATCAGCTTAAAAATTAATTGAACTACAGAAGGTTAGTCAGATACAAGATCAGCAAGCAGAAAGCCATAGTTTTCCTAAATACCACCCATAACCAGTTAGAAAATGTAATAAAAAAAACAACACTTTTTACTATAGCAACTACTATGAAATACCCAGACAAAAATAACAATATACAAATACATGCAAGATCTTCATTTTAAAAGATATATATATTTTTGTTTATATTAGTATGTTTATTTTATATTTCATGTTTAACATTATTTATATTTATTTCTAGATGTAAAAAAAAATACCTGTATAAACATAGCAATACACCATGCTCATAAAAAAAAAAAGGTGTCAACAGTCCTCGAGCATTATGTTAATTTCAAAGCAATCCACACAGAGTTCACAACTGGGCGTTTCACCGAAAGTGAAAATTGATATCAAATTTCATAGAGATACACTAAATTTCATAGAGAAAGCTAAATGCACAATATGCAAGACAATTTTGAAAAAAGAAAAATAAAGGGCAAATACCCAACAGATATCCAAATATATCCTAAGCTACAAATAACTCAGTGTGATGCTAAAAATGAAAAGAAAAAAGAAAGAGCCCCCAAACAAAGCATAGAATATATGTGAATCTGGGGTATGGTGTGGGCGTCATTTAAATCAACGGCTAAAACACAGACTATTCAAAAAAATGAACTATTGGAATAATTTACTCTTCGATTTTTAAACAACAAAAATTTGCATACAAAAAATTCAAGATTAATTTAAAATCTCAATAAGAAAACAGAATTATATAGCTATAATTAAAAATCTAAGAGTAAATGTACATTGACTTCAGGTTTGCAAAGCCTTTTAAACGACACATGAAATACCAAAAGACATTAAAAATGTTTGAGAAGTTTTATAAGATCAAAATTTTAAATTTTGAGTGAGACAAAAAATAAGGGTAGAATACAAACCAAGAATAGGGAGAAAATATTTACAACAGATATAATAAAGAGCTGCTAGCTGCATTAGCTACTTCACATTGCTTAGCCTCTCAGGATCCTAATGTGTTTAATCTGCAAAATGAGGATAATAAAAGTAACTAACTTGTAAGGTTATTGCTACAACAAAATGAGTTAATATATGTAAACTTAAAATACTGTCTGCTAAATATTAACTATGTATACAAAATACTTATATATAAACGTACATACATACATGCATATATACACACACAAATACACAGGCCACAAAGAAAAAGACAAAGGACTGAACACAAAATACTCACCGTACGAATGGCTGATTAATATATGAAAAGGTAAATTCACTAGGTAATGGAAAACAATGGGAGAGCATTTTTCTGTCTTAAGAATAGCCAAATTTTTTAAAATAGTAATGTTAACAACTGAGGTGAAAATGTAGAGAAATTCTAGTAGTAATTAAAGTAAGAGCAAATACTTTGAGGAGCCTGGTAAAGAATTTATTCAAGTTTTAGAGACACACATACAATGACATAGTGATTCCTTTTCTCATTATTCAATCATTTACACTCAGGACTGCATAATTTGGGAGACCTAGTGCAAGTTGAAATTCAAGTCCAGAGGCAGGGACGAACAGGTGACCCAAAAAATTGTAACCTCTGTGCTGAGATGTGCTAGATTCCCAGACGGTAGGTGGGCAAGAAGCCCCCCCCACCCCCCACCAACTCACTTCGCTGAATTGTCCCCTACAGAGTTACCTACATAGGCATCATGGAGCGTACATGCTTAACCCCAACGCTCCCCACATCTGTGCCCAGGACCCCTCTGGGGGTAGTGAGCAACAATGAAAGATGCCTCCTTCTTCTCACCATCCAAGCCCCACCTTACACATGTATACCATGCACACATACAACCCAGTCTCTGTCACGAGTGCAAGGACCCAAGGGTCACCAGACCATGACGAGGTGGGGAAGCCAAGGGTCCACAGGGCATAAAGCTGAGACTCAGAGAACCTGTCCTGGAAAGGAGGTGGGACCCGGTGAACTGAGGCTATAAACTTCAATGCATGCACCACTGCCCCACTAAACTTGACTTACAAAACACAAATTCAAAGAAAAAATTATTAATCATTTCAACAGAGAGGACATAGAACATTAAACCAAAGGTGGGGCCCTTCTGAGCCAGGGGTCCTGTGTAGCCATCCCTGCTAACCTACCAGTCTTACTGCACACAGAAAAGCCAGTCATTTGTCTCCTCATGGAATGTCCACAGAGAAAAGACAGCCACATTCTGAAATTTAGAGTCTCAAGAGCAACTGGTCTTAAGCAGAGGCCTCCTCTGGACAAGCCTAGCCCATCTACGCAGAGCTCCCCAAACAACTTTTTTTTTTTTTTAAAGATTTATTTATTTACTTGACAGAGAGAGAGACAGCCAGCGAGAGAGGGAACACAGCAGGGGGAGTGGGAGAGGAAGAAGCAGGCTCCCAGTGGAGGAGCCTGAAGTGGGGCTCGATCCCGGAATGCCAGGATCACGCCCTGAGTCGAAGGCAGACGCCTAATGACTGCGCCACCCAGGCGCCCCCCCAAACAACTTTTTATAGCCTCATCCTCAAAGAATGAAGGGATGGGTGCCTGGGCAGTTCAGTCCATTCAGTCTTGGTTTCAGCTCAGGTCATGATCGCAGGGTCATGGGTTCAAGCCCCGTAACAGGCTCCATGCTCAGTGCAGAGTCTGCTTGGGATTCTCTCTCTCCCTCTGCCCCTCCCCCACTCTCTCTCTCTAAAATAAAGAAATAAATGAATAAAATCTTAAAAAATAATAATAATGGAGACTTTAACATTATGATCACCTAACATTTGAAGAAAAATTCTAAAGGGAAAACAAAGATAAAGATTTTAAAAGAAAAGAAAAATGATGCCACAGGCAAAGAATAATTTAGGGGAATTAAAATTCTAAAAACCTCCAGTTATTATTCTCAGAAATCTCAATGTGATATTTTATCCATAAAACAGTAAGAGTCTACTTAAAAAGGGAAAGTCAGTGAAAAACCAAAAACTCTTCTATGTTGAAAATATATTAAGATAAAAAAATCAATGTACAGTTTATAAATAAAGTCAAAGACTATCTCCCAAAAGAAAATGAAAAGCAAAGAAATGAAAAAATATGTAGATGAAGAATTATTTCATGTGACCTAAGCTTCAGACATTCGAATCTAATAGGAAATCTAGAAAGAATTAACAGAGGAAACAGAGAAAGAGAAAAAATATATAAGAAATAATACAAGAAAATTTCCCATAAGTGAAGCACATGAGACTCCAAATTTAAAAACCCACTCTGAACAAAAAAGATCCACACTCGGGCAAATATCTATACAGTGTTGCAATACTAAGAATAAAGACACTAAAAGCGGAGAAGCGGTGGGGGATGGGCTAGATGGGTGGAGGGGAGTAGGAGATACAGCTTTCCACTTACAGAATGATTAAGTCAAAGGAACAAAAAGCACAACACAGGGAACAGGGTCATGGATGCTGTATGATGACGATGGCAGCTATGCTTCCGGTCAGCATAGCTTAACACATACAGAAGTTAAATCATTGTATTCTACCCTTGAAACTAACGTAACACTGTGTGTCGACTCAAATTTAAAAATTACCTTTAAAAAGCTCAGGCACTGTCACTGACACTGGCATAATAAACTGATTGCCATCAGAGTGCTCACAGTAATACTAGATGCCTTCATTATTTTAAGGGAAAATAATTTTGAGACTTGAATTCTTACCCAACCAAATTATCAATAAAGTTTGATAGCGGAAAAAAATATTTTCAAACATGTTCAGAAAATTTACCCCTCATATACCATTTCACAGTAAGTTCCCTGCGAATATCCTGGAGCAAAAAGACATGGAAATAAGAAATGAGAGGAACATTCTAGAGAACCAGTGAGGAGATGTCCCAAGTTAAAACTGGTCCCCAAGCCTAGAGAACAACAGTCCTTATTGGAATAGAATGGATGGCCCTGAGAGGATGATTTCTGGGAAGGAGGAATCCATAAATCCTTTACTGACAAGAGATTTGTGGGGGTTTTTTTAGGGATATGGTAAAAGATATGATACATTCAGGAATCCAGATGTGATATATTTAATTATAAGACAAGAAATAAAGGCTTAAGTACTTTATACAGATAGCCAATGGAGAAGCTAAATGTAATGTTAGGACTATATTGGGGAAAAATGGGAAGAGAAGGTATTAATAGTGTGAGTAAGCAGGAAATCAGAATAGTGTCTGAACTAATAACCGATTATTAATGATATGGGCATAAATTATTTAGACATCGGGAATTAATAACCAGAAGCAACTGCTCGGAGTGGTCGCCTCTAACAAGTGGGAATGTGGCCATGGGGCAGACTGTTCCATTTTATTATCCACCTTTCTTGTCCCTTTTAATTTTTTAATCAAAGGCATTTATTGCTTTGATACAAATATATTAAGAGGAAAAGGAAATGAAATGGAGGGAAATACTGAGGCACATTCGCATGTGCCATTACTAAAAATCACTAAGGCATATTATTGAATGATAAATGCATTTTAGAAAAAGGTATGTAAAGAGTGATCCCGTTTATGTTAGACACGAAAAAGTAATCCATCTAACAAAAAAATCCACAATATAACATTGTGAAACAGGTATGGGTAATATATGTAAATGTATTTAAAATTCATTAGAAACCATCTGAACAGTCCACACCAATGCTGTTACCTTTGAAGAAAGGGTGGATATTTGGGAATGGTTAGAGACACTGTAATATTTACAAAGGAAATAAATTCATGTATTAGTTTGTAATTAAAACTAAATGTTAAACACAATACTGACAGATCATGATCTATTGGTTGGTGAGTCCTGATTAGTGTGTAAAGTTTAGGTAGCTTTGATCCAATTTCCTTTTTAATTCCTATAGTATTACAAGGAATTTGGCCTGTAAACAAATACTACCCATTAACACTGAAGACAGCTTCTTATCTTAAAAAAAATCAATAGCTCCTTCAATAGCTCTGCTATATCCTTGAATAATTAGAGCTGCCCTTTCTGATAATGTGTGTGCTGTTTAGGGAGGCATGCACACAATTTGCTCTGCTTTAATTTGTTTATCTATTGAATGTGGTTTAATTTTAATTATCCAGCCACCATTATCATGTGCTTTTATGTAGAGAGAAAAGGCAAGCTTAAATGTGCACTATCTGAATATCACTGTTTATTACATTTACCAGTGGGTAAAATAACTTTAAAACCTTTGCAGGAATTTAGAGATGCAAATAAAACATTCAAGCTTCCTTTGCGGTAGGGCTTGCGGATAGAGGTGAGTACTTCGAGCATTTCAGAAAAACTCAAGGCAGTGAAGCAAAGTATTCTAAAGTCATTCTTGGAAGGAGGTAAAGCAGGTGGTTGCCTTTAGGGCCACAATTTCCTGGGCATCCCAGTATGATATCTACTTCAGATGTTCCATCCTGTTGTCTCTATGGGCCATTAAAGTACTCATAGAAATTCCAACAAATTGGGATGCAAACAACGTCTCATTTAGTAACCATACTTTCTCAAACACTGGTGAAAGAGATACTGTTTGCCAAAATCCAAGCGCTAGTAATGATGCACCTGGGTCTAAAATGGGTTCTCTGCTGAGGTACCAAACTCTCAGCAGCTATGGGAAGACAGCAGGCTTAATTCACATCACACATGGGAAATGTTAAGTTTTGGAGAAAAGCCAGACATGTATATAAGGATTCCAGAAATTTGGTCATGGGAGGCAAGAAAGAAGCAAGAAGCAAGAGTGCCGCCACGCCTTCCTACTGACCTCTACCTGACATCTGGGAGGACAGTTTGGACAATAGAATGTAAAAGCCTGAAATTTCTAGCATGACTTGGTTGCAAATGTGCGTGACCAGATTTCTCCCTCCCAGCCTCCCAGAAACTACTCAGAAACATTATAAAGAAGGTAACTTGCAACTAGTAGATAAGAAAGTCCTGAGGATCTAACGCACAGTAGAGTGATTATAGACAACACTGTATCCATAAACATCAAACTTGCTGAGATTAGATCTTAATTATCCCGACCGCCAGGAGAAAGAAATGCTCATTATGTGAAGTGCTAGAGGTACCAGCCAATACTGCAACGGCAACCATACCGCAATGCGTGAATATATCAAATCAACATGTGCGACACCTTAAACTCATACAACACCATATGTCATATATTTCAGTGAAACTGTAAAGCCAAATTGATTTAAAAAAAAAAAAAGAAAGGAGAGGAAGGCTAACAGAATGGCCCCTCATCAACTCTTCCCCAATGGACTGTGATTTCAAACTTTCACAGCACCTTTCGTCTTCCTACTCCGTCCACCTTGTCCTTCTGAGGTCTCAGGAAATGGCACCAGGGTTAAGTTCAGCACGTCAGAGAAGACGCTGTCAAGGGAGACCTGCAGCAGCTGCCTCTCCCTCCTCCCCACATCTCCACATCTCCAGGAGGCCTCTGCTATACAAACCCATTTGCATCTGCTTGCACCTCCTCACTCCGAAGAGAAGAGAAATCACTTCTTCTGGGCAAATTCGACGCTTTCACTTGTGCTCTGGATTCTCTCTCCCTTCGACCTCCTCAGGGACCTTACTTCATACATGTCCCCTTTTGTGCCTCTTCCTCAGACATCCCCTGTCTACTAGCCCCTCGGTGTGTTACACCAACTCGTTCATCCTTTCCCCTTTCCTGTTCCCCTCCCTCTAGTTATCATCTGCTCTCATGTTTCCCCTCAACAATCAGACACAGAGACCGTCTGTTTCCATTTCTTCAATATTCATTTGCTCCCCCGAGGTAATGTGTTCTGGTTTCAGCTTCTAACCCAGATGTCCCCGAAGGTCATTAGGGAAGTCATAGATGTTAAATCTGAAAAATTATTTTCTGGTCCTACCTCACTCGACCTCTGGAAAGCAGTTAATCATGATGGCCTCTCCCTCTTATGCACACTCTCATGCTGGTTTCCTTGACATCTTTCCTTATGCTTTTTCTCTGGTCTTTTGGTCATTCCTTGATGGTGTTTTAGGGGCCCTGATATGTAATTCCATTCTCTTCCCATCAAAACCTGTAGCTAACCACAAACAAATTCAAGAGCTGAACAACTGAAGATTAAAAGTATTTCTTTATTGTTGGGGGTCCCTAACTGGCTCAGTCAGCAGAGCATGCAACTCTTTTTTTTTAAAGATTTTATTTATTTGACACAGAGAGAGACAGCCAGCGAGAGAGGGAACACAAGCAGGGGGAGTGGGAGAAGAAGAAGCAGGTTCCCAGCAGAGGAGCCCGATGTGGGACTCGATCCCAGAATGCTAGGATCATGCCCTGAGCCGAAGGCAGTACGCTTAACGACTGCGCCACCCAGGCGCCCCAGAGCAGGCAACTCTTGATCCTAAAATTGTGAGTTCAAGCCCCACATTGGTCATAGAGCCTACTTTAAAAAAATTTTTTTAATTATTATTGGGGTGCCTGGGTGGCACAGTCAGTTAAGTGTTCTACTCTTGGTTTCAGCTCAGGTTGTGATCTCAGGGTAGTGAGATCGAGCCCCATGTGGGACCTGCCCTCAGTGCAGAGTCTGCTTGGGATTCTCTCTCCCTCTCCCTCTTCCCCTCCTGCACCAGCACTTTCTCTCTGAAATACATACATCTTTCTAAAAAGATAAAAATAAATAAATTACCTTATTATTAATATGCATTGTTGAAGAATATGATTTAGATCAGCGTTTCTCAACCTGAGCATGACTGATATGTTGAGTCAAATAATTATTTCCTGGGGGGTGGGGGGGTGATGTTGTCCTCAGCACTACAGAATGGTTAGCAGTATCCCTGGCCTCTACCCACTAGATACCAGTATCACCCTCTCCCTCCATCCAAGTTTTAACAACCAAAAATATCTCCAAATATTACCTATGTCTCCACCTGGGTGGGGAGTGGGGGTTGCAAAATCTCTCCCAGATGAAAATCGTTGATTAGATATACTCGTAGCAAGAAACGTGGAAGAAGGAGAATTTAGAGGTCAGTGTGTGATCAGAGAGCAAAGCAAAAGCTCATTCTCTCTCATACTTTACATTAAAATGCACCCTTCTTCAAAGAATAACAAAGGCAAAATGCTAGAATCTGTATAATGTGATTCACTTTGTGAATATTCCTGGAAGAATACACATTAGGTCTGTTTTACTACATAGTAATATTGTCACAAGCCTAGCAGTTTCAAACCACACATTAATTAACTCACAGTTTCTGTGGGTCGGGAATCTTGGCTTGGCTTATCCAGGCCGTTGGCTTCTCTGTCTTTTACAAAGCTGCAATCAGTTTGTCAGTCAGGGCTGGGATCTTACCTGAAGCTCCTTGGGCTAGGATCCGTTTCCAAGTTCACATGGCTGTTTCTAGGACTCAGTTCCTTGCTGACTGTTGGCAAGAGGTCACTTCATTCCTTCCACTTGGGACTCTCCATACAACAGCTTACTTCATCAAAGCCAGTAAGGGAGAAAAATCTTTTGAGAGTCTGCAAGCAAGACAGAAGTTACAATCTTAAGTAAAAGTATCACAAAAGTAACATCCCATCACCTTTGCCATATCGTGTTGTTCGGAAGCTAGTCACAGATGTGGCTCCCCCTCAATGGTTGGAGAATACAGAAGGACATAAACACCGGGGGGCGGAGATCCCCGGGGGCCATCTTAGAGTCTAACCAACAAAAAAATTATTAATGGGCCATAGTTTTGGGTGGTGAAACTTTTCCCATTTAATTTACTTCTCTCTGAGTAATTTGCATTTTGATCCCTTGTATGCAATACTTTTTATTTTTAATGCATATTTTCATATTTTTCCCTCTTGGACAAGAACAGATGAAACTGGCACTTTTCCACAGACATAAAGTATCACTTCTTTGGGCATAAGGTGAAGACGTACACAAGGCACTTGTTTCTTCATCATCAAAACAATATGCTGATGACATATGGAGAACACAGGTTGGTTGGTTGTTTGAACTCAGTTAGTTGGACAATGCCTACATTCTTTGGGATATTCTGATTATAAAAGCTACTCTAATGGCAACTGAAAAGAGTTTGATGATAATTTGGAACAATTATTTTGTGATTAGAAATAATTCATACACTTTTGTTAATTCATTCCACAAATATTTTGAATGCTTATTACATACCTGACATTGCATCACTCCTCATCAGTTAAATATCATTTAAAGCCAAGTAGAGTATAATTTCCCAATTCAGTCTTTGATTAGAATATTAAAATGAATTTTTACTCTTACAAGAAAAGATGATGCTAAAAAGGTTAATATGAAGCCAAGACTCCAAACTATTTTTCCCCAATAAGAAATTTTGATCCCATCTGTCAGCATATTGTTGGCATTGAGGACCCCTAACTTGTTTGATTCACAGCACTCTTCATGCCCCAGTAATTTTATGGCACCACTAGAACAAAAGAATTATCTAACCATTCCATTTATTTAGGTTAGGTCCAGAGGACTTAACAGGTATTTATGTACTAACAATTTAGTAGATGTTTGAAAAAATAATACATGTAACTTCAAACTTAAAATACCAGTATTTCCATTAAGGAGGGCACATACTGCATGGTGCACTGGGTGTTATATGCAAGTAATGAATCATGGAACATTGCATCAAGAACTGGGGATGTACTGTATGGTGATAATATAACAAAATAAATATTATTTTAAAAAATAAAATAAAATATGAAAAAAGAAAAAAACCCAGTATTTCCACATTTACCAGTGTGAGATGGGCACTGCATGGTCATTACACAGCTTCTCAAACTCTGAAGTTAGATCAGGCCCCACCACCTTCATTTGCCGCTTGCTGGTTCACAAACGTGCCCCCATACGTGGAGGCAAGACCACGGAAAGAGGCAGCCCACTCCAGATGGGTAGGTGTCCAGTCTAATAAGCAAGGGAGCTCAATGAGGCTTGTCTTCAACAGCCTCCTAACAAGTAGATCTCTGCAACCGCCCACCAGAATCTTAACATTTTATGTAGGGACCTTAACTGCGTTTAGTCACATGTACCGTCCATATGGTCTCAACAACGCTTCACTCTCTTTAAAAGGCTATCTCTTTAAAACAGCTCCTAGTGTGGGAATGCTGGATGGAATGTCCATTCCAAGGACAGGGGATGGGCTGAGGAGCCTCCAATTGCCTCGGTCCGGCTCATGGCTCAACTAGGAGTCACAAATTCTCGCTGACCTCCTCCAATACTGCTTCACAGTGATTTCCCCCAAGGTGCTTCTTTTTTACCACAGCAACTACTGGTTTACAAAGATAGGACATAATTATTGAAAGCGAGTACAAGCTAAAGTTAAAACTGTGAACTACTGTGTTTCAATAGTTCATGAAATATCCAACAGATGTTGAAAACTGCTGTTTCCTTCAAAGCTCTAAAAGGTGCCGAGGCACCCTGTGAATTTACTGCAGTGTACCAGGGTACATAGGCACCCAGTTTGGGAAGCTAAGGCAGAGGTGCAATAAATATTTAAGGAAAAGAAAATGCACAATCAACATTCACCTATCTATTTTATATTGCTCCAGTAGTAAGTTCAACTAAATCCAGTTTGATCCCTGACATATTAAAAACCCAAATCAGGGTAAAATGGGAAAATGAACAGAGAAATTACAGTCCAGAGATTCCAAGAAATGTACTTTTTAATTCTGGGAGACACCAGTCATGTATAATATATAGGAAAATGCCTGTACCCCTAAAAATTCTGTTGCATTAACAAAGCAATTTATTCTTTTGGTTTCAAATGTTTATTATTTGGAATAAAACTGAACCTACAAGCATTCTGGGCAAGTGGGTTCTAAGTTAATCAATACCTCTGAAGAGCTGAGTTACTTGCAAATCATTCTTTATTAAAGACTATACATAATGTCTGAATTCTTATTCCAGATACGCACAAGAGGAGAGAGGTTCTGCTTACCCTCTTATCTTGGTATGCACTCAGTGAGAGAATTTGTTCTGCACCAAACCAAGTGTGTAGTCATTAATCTGTTCTGAACATAACTGACCATTGTCCTTTTGACCTTCTTCCTCGGTATAGGGATGGAAATTTCTCCTGCCAAACATTTTGGTGAAGCTACAAAAATACCTCTACCAGAATTCCCTCTCTGCAGAGAATGAAATTAGGTAAGGTCTATAGAGTGAGAAACAAATTGAATTCATTTAACTGAATTGCTATCTGGCCAGTAAGGCTCATCTCAAAGCACAAGCAGAAGTTTCAAGGCAGAACTAGCATCAACAAGATGAATTGTGCTCTCCGTCTGCGTGGCAGAGCTAGATGCTGACCGTGCGATTACCAGAAGGTGAACCTGTGAGTCAACTTCTTTTTTGGAACTTAGTTTCTGTCTCACACTAAAAAAAAAAAAAAAAAATAGCTTGTCTACCTCTAAACACTTCTATCCATCTCTGCAGAAGAATTTCTATTGTACAATTGTGTGATTAGAATAATAAACCTTTTGGTGGATGGAAAGTCTGAAGAAAAGAGTTTTTCATAGTGACACCTCCAAAGCATTGGTGTCTGTTTTATTTGTGAAGGCCAAAGGCACTTTACAGAAGGTAGGAAGTATTAGGGAAAATGAGACAAATTAGACCACATTTTCTAGAAAAAAGAATCTGGGTGTCAGACTGTCACGTTATGGTATCTCTCTCTGCTTCAGCATAGAAACATCATTGACTCATGAACCAAAGCCTTCTCGGCAGATGTGCTGATCTCTAAGGATCTTCTTCACACAAACCCATGCTTTTATTTAACTATGCCTTTATAGCTACAATGGTTCACACGCATTCAGGTCAATCTAGTCTCCAAAGAGAAAGGTTCCTTTATTTTGATAATATGCATCATTACCTCCCTCCTGAACATTCACTGTTCCAATTTGCATACCTCCTCGCTTCATAAATAGAGGTACATGGAAATATACACAGGCTTTAAATTTAGTTCAGTCTGGATTTGACCCCAATCCTGCTACTTTCTAGCTGTGAAACCATGAATAGAGTGCTTAACTACTATGAGTATCAGTCTCCTCTTCTATAAAATCTTTACCTCACCATGATATTTGAGGAAATAAATGCATGCAGTGTGACCATTAAACAACACCTCTTAATGATATATTCCCAAATAAATCTTACCTGTGTTGTCTACAAGTTTAAAGACTGTGAAATCATAAGAAATTTTCTAGACCCTCTCCTGACTTTGAGGACTTTCTCTTCTTCCAGACATCTTTTAAGATTACAAAAACTAGTCATCTAATCTGAAGGATCCAGACCTACTTTATTCAAGGCAAATTTTGGGAATATGAAATCTGCCCTGAGTTGACAACTACAAGGTACTCAGGAAGTACTCAGGACAGAAGATCAGAGGTGCCACGAAATTCGATGACCTTAAAGAACAGACAGGAAAGCCATGGCCATTTGAAGACCTTACAGATCTCAGTAATTGGTATTCTCTTGAAAAATCAAATTCCATTAATCATGAAAATTGTACAAATACATTAGTGATATAGTCCATTTTTCCCTTGCAGATATTAAAATAAAGCAGGAAATATTTCCTGATTTTCAAACATTAAAACAAGGGAAGGAATGGTTTGTTTTATACTTCAAATGCATTTTCCTCTAAACAATTGTCTATTTTCACTATTAATTTGATGCATTTGTTACTTATTGATACTTTCTAATTTTATGATGAATTTCTTTAAATATTTTCTTATCTTTAAATATTTCAGAAACATTTTAGCTGAAACATTCTGGTAGCTAATCTACATTGAGATATGCACCTTCTTCTAGAAATCCTGCCATTTGTAAAGAATATTACTGACAAACTGTTGAACAGTTAGAAGGTAAATATCATGTAGAAATTAAGTTCATTTCCGTCAATCAGCACCCTAGAGTTGTATCTATTAAGCTGTCATGAGATATTTAACTACAACTGTGTAGAATCATATAGAGATGATTTTAGAAACTGGATTTCGACTCATGTTAGCTCCACTCTTATTTAGTAAAAGAACTGGCTAAATCTGCTAATAGGAGAATTTTTCTCACACAGTTTTTAGGAATTAATTAGTGGACACCTAAAAAACAATTAATTAAAAAAAATGGCAGAAGAAATGAACAGACATTTCTCCAAAGAAGACACAAAGATGGCCAATAGGAACATGAAAATCTGTTCAACATTATTCATCAACAGGAAAATGCAAATCAAAACCACAATGAGATATCACCTCACACCTGTCAGAATGGCTAAAATCAAAAATACAAGAAAAAGGTGTTGACCAGGATGTGGAGAAAAGGAGTACTCTTGTGAGAATGCAAACTAGTGCAGCCACTCTGGAAAATAGTATAGAGGTCCCTAAAAATTAAAACTAGAACTACCCTATGATCCAAAAATCATGCTACTGGGTATTTACCCAAAGAATACAAAAACATTAATCCAAAGGGATACATGCAACCCTATGTTTATTGCAGCATTATCTGCAATAGCCAAATTATGAAAGCAGCCCAAGTGTCTATCAATAGATGAATGGATAAAACAGTACACACACACACAATGGATTATTATTCACCCATAAAAAAAGAATGCGATCTTGCCATGTGCAGGAACATGGATGGAGCTAAAGGGATTATGCTAAGTAAAATAAGTCAGAGTAAGACAAATACCATATGAATTCACTCACATGTGGAATTTAAGACACAAAACAAATGAGTAAAGGAGAAAAAAGAGAGAGAGAGACACATCAAGAAACGGACTCTGAATTACAGAGAACAAACTGATGGCTACCAGAGGGGATGTGGGTAGGGGGATGGGTGAAACAGGTGGTGGGGATTAAGGAGTGCACTTGTCATGATGAGCACCGGGTGATGTATGGAATTGTTGAATCACCATATTGTACACCGAAACTAATATAGCCCATATGTTAACTATGCTGGAATTAAAATTTTTAAAAAGCATTCATAAACATCACCATGAATTTACTCAAATAATATAATAAACAGCAGATGACAAGTACGAAAATAAAAATATATATAGTTATTTATGATACTATGGAAAAAGAATTTACATACTTGAGAAATGCTTGATCATGTTCATTTCCTCTGTTCTCCATACATCTTAAATATAAAAGAATAGAATCTTCATATTTTATGAAATTTTACAATAATTTCCTTAATCAGTAGAACCTAAGCAAATGATATAAACCAATTTAGATTGCCATAATGAATGCTATGTGTGAACAAAGTGCTCTTCAGAACTAAGGAATTCCAATATTAATAAGATTGATACATAGGATTGTTTACCCTGAAAAAGGTGAGCATGGCCCTTTCAATAAAGCAAAAAGACCTATTAATACAGAACAAACATATCAACTCTATCCATTTCCCCAATACCTTCTCCTATGATGTTATTACCACCACAGATTTTCCTACATGCCACTTTCAAAGGATTTAGCTCAAGCATGCATAGCCAGACATACAGACACACAGTCCATCTTCTCTAGAAATCTCACCTTTTCTATATATTGTTTCACTTCGGATTACATTAAGACCAAAGACACCAATAAATAGTGAGCCTTCCTTTTTGACACCTTGAAACATAATGGATTTGCCATAGATTCTAACCTCATATTAACACCATACACTTAGTACCTAATTGAGTTCCTCACTGACTCATTTAATGTCATTTCCATCTTAGAAATTTAAGCAATACCTATGCTACAAATTCAAATACTGAAATATTTATAAATTAAGACTGTTCTTCACAATATAATCTAATTTTCTAAAAAAAAATATCTATGCCCATAAAATTTTAGAAGATTATACTTCAAAATTTTAATAACTATTATTTATTTGGAAGGGAAACTATTTCTTAGTTTTGTTTTTCTCTGTTTCTTACTTTCACTACGAAGGACATATATTAGTAAATATTTTAAAACCTTTCAAAAAAATAAGACTGCTGTTCAGAAATTAATGTAGCTTATACAGTATGAGAAAAAAAGTCCTCACCATCACCATTATCACCAAAAGATAAAAATGAGGTATTAATATAACATTCTAAATTTAACCAGATTAATTTCCAGATTTTCATTATATATGCTATCAAAAATCACCCAGAATTCTAAAAAGTGTTTCCTCACTAAAAGTCCATAAGAAATGATTATGTACTTAGGTACTTCGTAGGCAACTATTAATGAGAAAAAACAAAGCAAAGCCATTTTTATGAAACTATTACAAGATTTCTTTTTACCCAGACTGTTGAAAAGTCAGCAGGGTCAGACGCAATTATAACTAGAAATGGACCAGATGTGATATCTAAGTTGGAAAGATCAGGCGGCCAAAATTCATTATATAGCAGCTTTCAAATATTGATGAGTGTCTGTAGAAAGAGCAATAACATGAGAAATGATGGACTTTGGAGGAAGGGTTTTGAAGAAGAGTGAAATTTATAATAGAAAATTGAATGAAGCTTAATAGAATGGCTGAACTTTCAATGGGCAGTTGAGAAAGGATAAGTGAAGGGGAAAAATTAAAATTGTTTCCTATAAAACTGAAAATACAAAAGAATATGCACTCTGACTTGTATAATGTGAAGGACACATAAATATTGAATTGTGCTACTTATTAATAATACATTTAAAGCATCTTAAGATCCATAAAAGAAACCTGTAGAGAAGAAAATGCAACTTATCCAAAGACATTGGAGTATCCTCTAAAGAAATCAAAAGGTAGCATCACAATCACAAGAAAAAAACAATGCATAGTTTGAAAGTATTTGTATCACTGCTACCCCTCAATTCACATACGTTTTAAACCAACTGGGTCTAAGTTTATCTGTTACACACTGGGTACCTGCGTATTCAGAGATTTTTAAACGTGCATAAGAAAGCAAACAAAACCATTAGCAAAATATATGACAATTCCAAATTAGGTATAACTTATAAAGATGTCTCCTTCCATCTCCACTTAACCTATTAAAACTGCCCAAGAGTATTGGAATTTAAACTTCTGGGGGTTCCGATAAGCATAAGAAGTTTAAGCTTTTTGTAAATCAGGAAAACTGGTTTCCTTGCTGAGCTTCCAACTTCTCGTAGGCAGGATATAGAGACAGTATGAATACAAAGGTCCTTTCCAAATCTAACTTTACCCCACAGGGCAAATGAAATAAGGGCTCTTGCAACATGTTGTATATTAATGCACACACGTACGTTCTGCTTCATTGGGCTAAAGATGACTTGCTATAATTCTGTCCAGGTAGCCATTGTTAAAGTGGTTTTCTCTCTTAGTAGGGTAGCAGACAACAGAATTTCCTGTTGGGTCAGGGACGGCCCTAAATTGTTATATATGACATGGAGACATGACCTTTTTTATCATGATACAGAGCTCAGACAACCTAAGATGGACAAGGGAAACTCTGGATTAGGAGGTATAACTTTTTTGATTTATTGTTTGTAGAAGTTGACTTTTTAAGTTCTTTGAATTCAGACAAACTGAACAACTTGCTCTTTCTTTCATTTGAGGTTCCCAAGTATTCACTAAGATATTTTGGTTCTTATCACCAAGACGTTGAGACATTTTTAACATAAAATGTATATTTTTATTTCAAAAATATGCTAGTCAGAAAAGACATTAATATAAAGTACAAATAAATCAACTAAAAAAATTATTTCAGGGGCACCTGGGTGGCTCAGTCAGGTTAAGCGTCTGCCTTCAGCTCAGGTCATGATCCTGGAGTCCCAGGATCGAGCCCCACATCAGGCTCCCCGCTCAGCAGGGAGTCTGCTTCTCCCTCTGACACTCCCCCCTCTCGTGATCCCTCTCTCTCTCACTCACTTTCTCTCAAATAAATAAAATCTTTAAAAAAATAAAAATAAAAAATATATTTCAATATACAGAAATGCATGTGTATGTCCACTAGAAGACACAATGAAGTACTCTCAGATGCTTAAACTTATTTCAATTAGTGAGTTTGAACCTAAGAAAATCAAAGTTATTCTGTACAGTGAAGAATGGAAAAATGAAAACACATGGGTACCAGTAAGAGTAAGAATGAAATCTAGTGGTAGAATAAGTTATAACAATGGGTTTAATCATATATGTTTAAGGAAAGAGCATAATAACACAAATTATTAAAAAGAGCAAAATTAATTGAAATAGGAGTAATATACCAAAGCAAAGTATAGATTGTCATGAGGAGACAATGTGCAAGTATAATATGCCTGAACAGAAACCATAGGACATACAGAATGACCAATGACATTTTTAATATTCCTGTGGGATGCAGGATTTTGCTTTAATGTGCAGAACTGTCCCATGTATGGCAAGGTGTTCAGCATCCCTGGCTCCCACACACTAAATGTTAGAAGCAACCCTGGTTATAGTGACAAATCTAAACTCTATCAGATCTAATCTTTCTTTTATATAGAAAGTATTTTTATGTCCCCATTGCTGTCCTAAAATAAAAGTCATATATAGTTTCTTGCACATATGAATTTTAAAAGTTCAGTATATCATCTATGCCCAGGGCCAAATATGAAGGAAAAACAAAAGGAAAATAATTTATAATAAAATACTACGTATTTCTATATGTAAATGCTTGAGTGTTGTCTTATTGGAAGTCATGATGACCTAGGCTGATACCTAATCCTGCCATTGATGAGTAAGTTTAAACTTCAAAGGTCACTTGTAGGGACAGTATGGAAAATGAAAGAGGGACGATAAGGGTGGACACTCAAATAAAAATCCGGATTAGGGTAAGTCAAGTGGACTTATTTATACCTGATGAGAGAAAAAGCAAAATGAACTTAATTAAAATAGGGATGACAAGTCAAGACAAATTACAGATGATCCAAGTAAACAAGATGCAGTAATGTGGTATTCCGGAAAACAAGCTGTACAACCTACATAAAATGTCCAGTGGGCTATTACGAAGTTACATAGAGAAGGAGTTCATTTTTGTGGTGTGGGACCATCCCTCACATTGCAGCACGTCCATCATCTTTGAACCCACACCCTAAATGCTAGTATTAATACCCATTATTGTGACAACCTAATACACTCCCACAAATCTCTCAAACACCCTGGGTTTGAGAACCACTGACCTAGTTAATGCCTGTCATCCTCAGATGAAGTACCACTGCTTCCTTCCTTAAGGATAGATTCTGTAGACTGGCTTAGATTTTGCCCCCATCCTCACCCTCAGATGTTAAGTTCCTTTGACATCCAGTCTTTCTAACCCACAAAACTTACCTTAATGTGTAATTGGCTTTTGAAAGACTTATTCTCAATTAGAATGGAAGGTTCATGAGAAAAGGGACTGTCTTGTTCACTGTGCCATATCAAATGCCTACCGTTGTATGTGTTTCATAAATTTTCTTGAACTCAGGAATTTTACTTCAATAGTGCAGCTGGATTCCTTCTAACTGCACTATCTGATACAGAGCAAATTTAGGCTAATTAAAATAAACGAGTATTTTAAATAATGCCAAAATAAGGCAAAACATAAAGAATAAGATTTATTGGCTGGAAAAAAATATGAAACGGAATATCTAGATAGCTGGTGTCAGTCTGTTTAGGCCTTTATAACGGAATACTATAGGCTGGGTGCCTTATAAACAACAGAAATTTATTTCTCCTAGTTCTGGATGGTGAGAAGGCCAAGATCAAGGTACTACCATATTTGGTGTCTGGTGAAAAATCACTTCCTAGTTCACAGACTACTGCCATCTTCCTGTGCCCTCACAGGGTGTAAGGGGTAAGGCAGTTCTCTGGGATCTCTTTTGTAAGGGCACTAACTCCCTTCATGCAGGCACCACCCTCGTGACCTAACCACCTCCCAAAGACCTCACCACTTCCAAATATCATCACAGTGGGGTTAGAGTTCAACCTGAGAATCTGGGGGCAGGGTGGATGTAAACATTCAGTCTGTGTTTAACTTGCAAAAATATGTAACCTAATTAACAATTTAAAAAAAAAAACCCACAGGATAAGAAAGTTACTAAAATGTTTGCGTTTTTAAGATACTTTTTCATCCATTTTGCAGAATTAAAAACTCACAAAAACAACAAAAAGATCATTATGATTTTAAATTATTTAGAACCTAACAAAGATTCATCTTTTTAAAACTTGAAAAAATCTGAAGAAAATAAGGTACTTTTAAGAAAAAAATCACAAAATGCCTTACATCAATTAAAATTTATCAGTTCAAGTACACAAGTTACAGCCTTCCTCTGGCCACCAGTTATCTGATATGGCTGGGTGGTAGTGACCTAACTCTGATACATTATTAATTAAATCCATTTATTATCATTAGCTAAAGTCCTTTTTTCATATTTCCTTAGTTTTTGCCTAATACCCCTTTTCTGTTCCAGGATACTGTATTACACTTAGTCATCATGTCTCTTTAAGCTCCTGTAGACTGAAACAATCTCTCAAACTTAGTTTTTGATGACCTTGATAGTTCTGAAGAATGCTACTGAGAATTTTGTGGACTGTTCCTCTATTTGGATTTGACTGATGTTTTTCTCCTATACTGGGGTTATGCGTTTGGGGGGAGGAAGGTCACAAAGATAAAGAGGAGGTAAAGTGTCATTTATATCACATCATATCAAGAGTACATGCTATCAGCATGATTTAACAGTGCTGATGTTGACCTTGAGTACCTGGATAAGGTCACGTTTCTCTACTATGAAGTTACTCTCCCCCCTACTTCCTTGTTGTACCCTTGGGAGGAAGTCACTAAGCATAGCCCATGCTTATAACCTGACAAGGTAAGCTCTACATCTTAAGGCAGAGTTACCTACATAACTGCTTGGAATTCTTGTCTAGAGATTTGTCAATTTTCATTTATTTATTTATTTATTTATTTATTCACTCATTCATTTATTAATTCAATCTTTTATTTAGATCAGTACAGACTTAGGGATATTTATTTTATACTCTGGGATATAATGCAATACTACTTTATTTGCTCAATTTTTTTTTTAGCTCTGGCCTTTGGGAGCTCTTTCAGTTGGCTCCTGTGACCCTTTAACATAGTGTGGTATTGGTTTTCTGTTTGTTCATTTATTTTGCTTCATTTTTTCATCATTCCTTACTTTCTGGCATTACAAGATGCTCCGGGTTCATCTTATGTATCCCTTTTCCAGCTCTAGAATCAACCATTGCTCCAAGGAGCTCTGATTCCTTTCACTGGAGAATGGTATTTGAAACCAAGGTCTGGGCACTGAGTGTGCTCATTAGTGATGGGGTGTCATTGCTTCTAGGGCTGATAATTAGGAAATAAATATGTGTATACTAAACTATGTACGTACACATGTCTATAATACCTGTCCATAAGTATCTACAGTAAACAAAATAGAAGTTCATTCTGATGTCTGCACTTCTCATCTATTACTACCTGCAGCATTCCAGCCTTTTGCCCATTGCTTGTCTACAGTCCCCGCTCCAACAGAGAGCAAGCATCCACCAGCCACTTACTTAATTTTTCAATTGCACTATATATGCATAGTTGTTCCAAAATTGTTAATCTGTACTCAAAACATATTTCTCAAAGAGCTATAACATAGCTAAAAGCTAATAGTTAAAAGTTTAAATGACCAATAGATACATTAATTAGTATCCTATTTATACTTTGTTCAACTTTAATCATTTATATTAAGTAATATTCCAGTACTTTTGATTCAATCTTCAGTGATCATCAATTAATATTAATGTGCCTCAATTTCACTTGTCAGCCAGGACCTAGAGTCAGTCAATATTTTCATGTAAGTATGATTATAATCACTAAACAGGATCTCATTTAAATTAGCAAATTGATGATTTCCACAGTAAGTGTATAGATAGCATCCTGATGCATCAAGTCACTAATTATTCTTCCCAGCTTCAAATATTAGCTTCAGATACTAGGGAAAGGACAATGAAAAATGATGTTTTGTGTGCTTTAAATATTTTTCCTGCCACCATAATGAAATTTTTAAGAAAGATTAAATAAATAAATTTTTAAAAAAATAAATATTTGGGGCAAAATGTAATCTTTTGGGCTGCTATAGGATCAATGTTTCTGTATAAAGTCAATATCTTTAAGAATAGTGACATTTTTTTTACTGAGCACACGCTATTGGCCAGATGCCATTCGGATGTTTTATTTATTATGCACAATCTTCTTATAGGCCTAGAAGGTAAATATACTATCCCTATTTTAGAGACAAAAGAGAGAAAGAAAATTATATTTCCAGGTTGAACAGCCAGTAAAAAGCGAAACGAGTCTATGATTTCAAAGGCTACACTCTCTCCACTATGTCAGGTGGACCATTGCAAAGAGTATCCTGGGACATCAATGTCCGTTTGTGCATAGCCAACTCTTGTTCCCGCAAAGAGACCAATTTAGAATGAAAAAAAAATAACATGTTCACTCTTCCCCGAATTTCACTTGGAACCTTGTGCAAGGAATAAGCTCAGGTCCCAAAAAGAAAGTAATTCTAGCAAATGACTTTGGCAAAATCAGTCAATCAGTGGCCCTGTCAATATTCATCTTAGTAGCCTCTAATTCAAACTGGAAAATAAATCTGGCAACACAATAAAATAAATCTGGCAACACCTTTAGCTCCCGCTAAAAAGTAAGCCTTCTGACTTAGATTCATTAATACTTTTCTTAGTCTTGCTTTCTGAAAAACTCCACAAAGGAATGAAAATAACTGAAAGAGGATTTCAACGTTTAAAAAAAAGTACAAATAAGCAAAGAAGTTTTTTAATTACTACTTGTTTACAGTGCAAGCTTATTTTAATTTCCTCACTTTTTTTATTCCCTGACAAATGGCTTCTTTTTCATTTGGGCCAAAACAAAATATAAAGTATATAAATGAATTAAAATTGTTTCTCCTCACACATTTAGTATAAGTAACTTCATTGTACTAAAAATTTGGGAAGAGGAAGGACAAAAACATGTCAGCTATAAAACATGAACTCTTCTCTAAATTAATTCAGAAGGCATTTTGAATTTTGTTTTCAATTATGAACAGAGTATTCATAAATTGGCTTTAACACTACAACTGAATCTTTTTCTTTATATAAGAAAGGAAAATAAAGGAGATGCAATCTTGGACAAAGAAGATAGTAGTTGTCTACCTGGATGCATTGGGAGTGACAGGGTCTAGTTAGAACCCCACTGTTGTTTATATTATCTATAGTTAGGAATAAAATCTCCTCCAGATAAACTCACACTTTTGGATCTTTTTTGACTATGCCAATTATGAGTTTAATCTTCCATTTAAAATGTCTAATCCAGGGTGAAGAAAATGTTTGTTTATACTTGCATAAATAAGCCACATTTCAAACAGGGTAACCATAAAAGGCCACATGAAAAGAACCCTATAACAGAGGATTAGAAAGGACCCCATGAAATCAGATTCTGGATTCCCATGTTATTTTAAGAGCTCAGCCTCTTCTGTGATTGTGCTGGGCTCCTGGGGGCTGGGGCACAGAATCTGAAGGGTATTCACTGTAGATTCATGCTTAAGGGAACAGGCTAGTTAGATAAAAGAGAAAAATGGTAAGAAGCATAGGTAGACATGGTATAAATTGGGGAAATTAAAAAAAATTTTCCTGATCTCAAAGTGATTAATCACATGTGTAAACATCTACAGCCTCAACAAAAGCAGCTTAATTTTTTTAAATTAAAAAACAGCTCACTGTCAGTGTGTTGAAATAGCTTTAAGATTCCCTTTCATTTGATACATAAAGAAATTTTTAATGGTTGCTTGTAGCCTAGAATATCCTAGTCCAATAGAATTTTCTGAAGTAATGGAAATGCTTCATAACAGCTGTCCAATATGGAAACCACTAGCCCCTGTGGGGCTACTGAGCCCTAAAAATGTAGCTGTTGTGACTGAGAATCTCAATTTTACATTTTAATTAGTTTCAATTTAAATAGGCACATGTGGCTAGTGGCTACCATATTGGATAGTGCCAACCTATAAACCAACTCTAGTTTTATCTCCTAAGGGAAATCCATATATTAATACTAAACTCTCAATTACAATAAAGAACAATACCTTTGTGTTAATGATATAGATTAATATAAGTAACTCAGCCTTACCAGAGTTATTCATTCATTTTATTAAAGGAAGTTAAAGAATTTAGATTAAATTTTTAAGACATGTTATCTGGTTGAATGAAATGCAAAATATGCTATTCAATACCATCAAAATTCTGAGTAAGACAGAAAACTTATTTATTAGTTCCACATATGTAAATTGTTCTCCTTACAGACTCCATGGCCTTTTTCCATATGAATGTTATTGTTTCACAAAATTTTACTTCCCAACAGCAAGCGCTGATAATCAGATCTTTGTGTTTGCATGTAGGTTGAGATTAAAATGTTCAAACGGCAGCCACCCAATAGCTCCACATGTATTCAGTCTAAAAGAGGCTTATAAGCAATCCTTCTGGATTTCTATCATCTTTTGAAATAAATACAAAATGCTATGGGAAACTGCTCCACCAACAGATTTACCTCTCACTTCTAGTAGGTGATTAAATAAAGTTTGAAGCTCTGTTAAAGCTTTGGCCTAAATAGACTATATAAATTTGCTGTGGTAAATGGAACTTTTCCAGTGAGACATGTATTAAGAAAAAAAACTACTTAGTAGTCTAGACGAAAAACTTGAGAGACCTTGGCTATGAGCTCTACCAAACTTATCTCTTTAGTGACACCTGAAAAATCTTCCTGACCCTGAGTTTTCTCACTTCAAAAATAACCTTATCTAAAAATCCCACTTAAGAGACTTCAGCAGACGAAAAAAAATGACATAAGAGGAAAATGTAATTTTAAGGGGTAGGATTTCATAGTAGCCCCACATGCATACACGATCAAAACTTGGGGAGAACCGATATGTCCATGAAATGCTATGCTTCATTTTAAATTACCTCTATGTATTACCATAGAAAAGAAGCTCATGACATATTGTTGACTAAAGAAAAAAAAAATAAGCCATAAGAAGTGTTAAGAAAGAGAAGTTTCCAAAAAGATGTTCATCAAAACAGTAACGGTGATTAACACAAGGGTGTGATATTTGGGGTAGTTTTTACACTTTGCTTTTACTTCTCTGTATTTGAATTTTTATATCTAGTATAAATTATTTTCTTCAAGAATTTTAATAATGTGTTTACAAATGGTGGGGAGAGAGGAGATTTATTTTAAAGAACTGACTCACAATTTAAGCACTGTAAAGGTTTGGTAAGTCCAAAATCTGCAGGGTAGACCACCAGGCTGAAGACCCAGGAAAGAGTTGTAGGTAAAGTCCAAAAGCAGACTGTAGACAGAATTGTTTCTTTCTCAGGAGAGATCAGGTTTTGTTCTACTAAGACCTTCAACTGATCAGTTGAGGCCCACCAACATTAAGCAGAGTTGCCTGCTTTACTCGAAGCCACAATTTAAGTATTAATCTACCCAAAAAAAAAAAAAAAAAAAGATAAAAGGAAAGAAAAAAACCACCTTCACAGAAACATCTAAAATAGTGTTTGACCAAATATTTGGACACTGTAGCTTAGCCAAGAAAATTAACCATCACGTTGGTTTAAATATTATATTGTTCCAATGGGATAAAAATGTGAGAATGATATAAAAACATTAAACTTTTATACAATCCAGTCAATCCATAGAAGAAATATCAGTTGGAACTAGTTTAAAGTCTTACTCAAACATTTTATTATTAAAGAATTACAAAACTGAGTTTCCTATATTCCCTCTCCTCTCCCTTTAAACCTCCAACTCCATTCCCACACCCATCCCTATTCCCTGTACTTCCAGAGGATGCTCTTGTCAAATATTTCATAGAGAAAAACAAAAACCATCAATGTATTTGTTTGCTAGGGCTGCCATAACACAGTACCACAAACTGGGTAGGGTAACAACAGAAATTCCTGTCTCACAGTTCTAGAGGCCAGCAATCTGAGACCAAGGTGTGTGAAGCCTGGTTCCTTTGAGAGCTGCGAGAGACAACCTGTCCCATGCCTCTTTCCTAATCTGTGGTGGTTTGCTGGCAATCTGTGGTGTTCCGTAGCTTGTAGAGCTATCACCTCAATCTCTGCTTGCATCTTCAAATGACATTCCTTTTGTGTGTACGTCTTTGTATCCAAATGTCCCCTATTTACAAGGACACAGTCACCTGACATCAGAGCCCACCCCCTATGTTCAAATAAAGTCTCATTCGCAAGGACTGGAGCTTAAGACTTCAACATTTTTGTGGGAAATACAATTCAACCCATAGCAGAGTGGCATTCTCTTAACCTGGAGTTATCAACTCTACTAGCATCTTGCAGTATCTATTCTTCCTTCCTGTCTCCGGCTATAACGGAGACCACGCCTAGCCCCCTAAAGAAACTAATCCATTCAGGCGTACTCTTGATCCCATCCCTCACCAATCCATTTATTAAACCTCCACTGTCCTATATTTTCACCATTTGCCTTTTTATTGGATACTTCTCATGTACTTTCCCATCGATCTTAAGCTTACAAAAAGAAAAAGCTCATCTTTCCTGAATCTTCCAGCCCTCCTACTGTCCTTTCTCCAATTCTCTGCCACCTTTCTTAACAATGTCTCCACGAAATGCTTTGATGCTTCCAATTATATTTGCTCTTCATTCTACTCTAATCTTGCTTCCATTCCCACACCTCGATGGAAACTACTCTGGTTCAGGTCATAAATGAACATGTTACTAAATCTAATGAACAAGTTTTTATCAACTTACTTGATCACTGATAAGTTTTAGCAGAAAATTTATCACTTGGTACTTTCAGGACCACTCTCTTCATTTGGCTTCCATATCTTAGTTTTAATCTTTCTTACTCACTATGTGCTTTTCTTCGGGTAACTTTTTTAAATAACTTTTTTATCAATGGTTTTGGATTTACGTAATAGTTGCAAAGACAGTACTGAGATTTCCCATATACCACATACCCAGTTTCCCTCACTAATAATAGGGTACATTTGTTACAATCATTGAACCAATATTGATATATTATTATTAACCAAAGTTCACACTTTATTCAGATTTCCTTCATTTTTACCAAATGTCCTTCTTCTGTTCCAGAGTCTCATCCTGGAGACTTCATACAGTTTGGTCATCGCACCTCCTTAGGCTCCACTTCCTGAGGAGAGTTGACCAGACTTTCCTTGTTTTTGATGACCTCGACAGTTTTGAGGAGTAGTGGTGAATATTTATTTAGAATGCTTCTCTACTGGAATTTTGCTGTTGTTTTTCTCATGATTAGACTCAGGTTCTGTGTTGCAAGGAGGAGTACTACAGAGGTTAAGTGACATTTTCATCACATTATTTTAAATATAATGTCAGTATGACTTACTGTTGTTGATGTTGACCTTTATCATCTGGCTTAAGTAATATTTGTCAAGTTTCTGCATTGTAAAGTTACTCATTTTTCCCCTTTTCTAATTTTTTCCTGCCATCTTTAGAAAGAAAACACTATGGATAGCCCACAATTATGGGATGAGGAATTATGTTCTATGTCTTTGATGGCAGAGTACCTTCATAAATTACCTGGAGTTCTTTTGCATAGGAGAGCTCTTCCTCTCTTTCTTTCCCTCTCTCTCTCTCTCTCTCTCTCCCTCCCTCCCTGCCTCTTCTTCCTTCCTTTCTTCCCTGCCTTCCCTTCCTTCCTTCATTTTACTATGGACTTATGGTTATTTTATTTTGTGGAATTATAATCCAATATTACTTTATTAAGTTGCTTTAATGTCCAGCTTGGTGATTACTTCATGGAACTACAAAATACTCCAAGCTCATGGTGTACATTTCCTACAATCAGCCACTTCTCCAAAGAACACTTATTCCTTTTAATCTACTCACTTTTGGGGAGCCACTGATCCATTGATCTTTAAATGTTAAATGGGGAACTTTTCATAGGCTATCTTAACTTCTCATTCTATATTCTCTTCCTTAGATGTCTCAACCACTTCCCTGACCTCCATCTAAATGAATTCCAACTGTGTATCTTTGAGACCTCTTTTTTGAATTCATCTTATGTATTTAACTTCTTACTGAACTTCTGCATTAAGATATCCCATAGACAACTAGAACTAAATTTATGTCTTCATAAGTTCACAACTGCTTCTCCTGTCCCTTTTCTATTTTTTATTGTTTGCTATCTTACCATTATCCACCTAGTTATTCCCACCAAATACCTAAATTAATTTCAGATACATTTCTCATATCATCGCATATAATCAATCACCCAGTCCTGTTTCTTCCCATTCTTTGATTCCATTACTCCTACCCAAACCCAAGGCACCATCACCTCTCCCAGAATATTAAAATGGTTTTCTAACTTTTTTACAATTTCACTGTTTTATCTCAATTCATTTCCCACATGTCAACCAGAGTGTTCTTGCAAAAACATAAGTCTGATCATACATGTTAGTCAACTTTTGCTGTTTTGCTGCAGTAACTAACAACCCTCAGTGGCTTGCAACAAAAGACGTTCTCACTCAATTATATGTCAGCTACAAGTGAGCACTTCTCTGCTCTACGTGGCCATTTTTTAATCATTATTATTATTCTAAGCTCTCCTCTTTTTACATTCCATAACTAAAGAAAGCCTCATTGAAAAAAATTCCACATCAGGGGGATGGAAAATCATATACCTTCCATAGAAGGGACTACAAATTTGAGGCCCGGCAAATAGTGAATATGCATAATTCTTTCTCAAGGAAGTCAGCAAATAACTGGAGTCAAAAATATAGTTCACCCCAATCCATCATCTTACACACCAATGTTTGAAGACTTCCCTTAAGCATCCATAAAGTTTGAAAGTTGCTAAAAGAGTAAATCAACTTCTCACCTCACACACACACACACACACACACACACACACACACACAAAGGTAACGGTAACGAGGTCATGAGGTAATGAATGTGTTATAATTAACCTTACTGTGGTAATCATCTTTCAATATATACATATATTAAATCAGCATGTTATACACTTTAAACTTATACAATGTTATAGGTCAATTATATCTCAATACAGCCAAGGAAAAAAATTTTAAATACGTTTTTTAAAAAAGAAAAGAGAAGGATGCAAGGTACATAGCTGTTCCTGATCCACAGCAGTTTTGAAATCAGAATGGGAGTAATTTTGTCCTCAGAGACCCTTCTATAAGGGTAAGAAATATGTTCCCTATTAGGCCCTGGTCTGACCACTACAATCCATTGTGCTCTGTGGCTCTTAGCTTTATATTTTGGTATAGCCTTCCAGTTTCTTTTTTCTCTTGATCACATTGGTAAAGGGTATTACGGTGCTTCTTGCCTGTATAATGTTGGAGGCTCAAAGGTTATTTGAAATCTAGAATAGGCACAGCCCCTTTTAATACAAGATAGAGGGGGTTTTTTTGTTTGTTTTTTTGGGGTTTTTTTGGCTATATACATTCTATCAAAACTTAGCTTTTGTTTTTTAAACTTAGCTTTTTTTTAACTGTGTGATTCCGTGTACCTCAATTTGTCAAGACACATCCACATTTCTTTTTGAAACTTGCTTTCTCATCAGACTTAATTTTAAGTACTTTGAGCTCATCGACCATCTGTAAAAGAGTTATGCCCTTAGTCCGTTTTCCCCGAGCCATTAGCTACACATGAAATCATTTACTTAAAGTTGTCCTTATCAGTGAAGGGGTTTCAACAAAGGGCCAGATGCCTGTCTTTCAAAGCATTTCTCCATTTTGGATATAAGAAATAGTTACATTTTTCAATGACCCAGAAAAAAAAGTAAAAAAAAAATTAAAAATAGTAAATAATAAAAAAGAAAAAAGAAATAGGGAAACAAATTGCATATATTTTTAAGTCATTTCTTTTGCAGACCATGCCGTGATAGGCCCAAAATTCTTTTTTCATTTCAGATTTAGCATGGACTTGCTCTTTTTGCAGGTGATTTTAGACCAAGCTTAGGCCAATTGCTAGCTCCTCTCTCCTCTTTCCTGCAGTTTTTTAAAGCCTGTCTTTTAATGCCGCAAAGCCTTGCAGGAGGGCAGGAAGATGAGAGATTACTCACTGGGATTTGATCTTTCTTTCTTTTATTTTTTTTATTTTTAGTTATTTTGAAATTTGGGCATTCTCTGACTTCAAGTTATTTTAAGTGATTTTTGTGTAGTTTTATTTTTTTCTTAGCATTCTTTGTTATTTGGGAATGAAATTTGTAATACAGGGAACTAGGCAGCTAGAATTGTCTTCAGCTACCCTACTACTACATTTAAATCTGTTAAGTGCATATATATTATTTTAGCAAATCTAAAATCCATCAAATGTAAGGGGCACCCTTAGTCTATATACCACTGAGAAATAAAACAAGTTTTCAATTAAAGTACAACATGACATGAAGCCCAGTTTCAGTGATGTCAAAATTGGGGGAAGGGGGAGGTATGTCTTAAGAACAATGAACTACTGTAATACATTTTAGAAGTATATATTAATAAAATTTTATGGTAGTATGTCAAAAATTCATTTCTTCCGTATCGCCAAAACCAAGACCTAAAAGGCATGTTGTCTCTGTTTTCTGAGTATTATTTCTTTATATTCCATTTGAGCTTCAATACCACAAGAAAAACCAAACATGTGATAGGAATACCGGAAATTCCAACATCATTGAGACCTCCAGGGTGAGGGGTGAAGACTGAACTCTATAAACACTTTCAAACAATGATATTGGGGAGTTTCTGGGTTGGGGAACATATCCACATTCTGGGAAGATGGTGTAACCCAAATCCACGGAGACAGAGTCTCCTGACATTCAAGACCCTTCCAGAGCCCATCCTAAGTGCCTCTTCACCTAACTGTTCATTTGTATCCTGTATAATAAACAAGTAAATGTTAAGTTTTTTCCTGGGTTCTGTGAGTCATTATAGCTAATTATCAAATCTCAGTGGGGATTGTGGGAAACTCCAAATTTCTAGTCAGCCAGACAGAAGTTTGGGTCGCTTAGGCACACCATTTGTAGCAGTATTTGAAGTTGAGGGCAGTCTTGTGAGATTTGATGTGAATTTCAGGTAGATACTGTCTAAAGTGAATTAAATTTTAAGACTCTGATGTCCAAAAAATTGAGAATTGGTATAGAAAGACACCACATATTTGGTGTCAGAAAGAACCTCAGAGGGCTATAAAAAGAAAAGTGTCTTTTGAATCCTCCAGGAAGTATCCTTAAAGTGAGGAGAGACACCATTCTCCTTTCCTCTTTTCTGACTACAGGAAAGTAAACATAATGTTTGGAGCTCCAGAAATCATTCTGTACCCTGTCCATTCCTATGGAAGTTATATACTCCAGACTCACAGGATGAAAGGAACCTGGTATATAAACTATAAGCTGTCACACTAGTGCTGGATGCCTATTCCTATATTTTACATGGGATGGAAAGAACTTTCTATCCTGCGTAAGCCAATATTTGTACAGGTTTGTGTGAAACACGGAGCCAAATCTAAACCCAAATGAAAAAACAAATCCTAGAATGAAAGCTTTGAGAGCTTAATATGGGATTATTTTACTCCCCATGCTATGCTCAAAATATTCAGTCTAGATAAAATTCCATGAACAAATTCAAGTTAGAAGAAAAGAGAAGCACACATAGAATCTTCCTGAAACACTAGAGTGTGCTTTGTTTTTATTTGCTTTTGGTTTGGTTGGCATTTTTGTTTCTTGGGGCACCTCACTGGCTCAGTCAGCAGACCATGTGACGCTTGATCTCGGGGTCATGAGTTCAAGCCCCATATTGGGTGTAGAGCTTACTTAAAACAAAAAAAAATTAAAAATTAAGATATTTGTTTCTTAATATACTGACCCATTATTTCCATTTCTCCATTGAATTCTATCAGCCCAGGAGTCCCTTTGGCCCAACTCTTCCTTGGTCTTTAATTTTCTGATACAGAAGTTAAGAGAACAAAAGGAGCAAGATAAAAGAATCATTGAAAAGCACAGACTCACAGATTTTCAATAGCTCATCGCTAAACATCTTTTTCTTAAGGAAATACTCAGTGAGACTCAGGAACCTAAATAAATTAATCAATATTAATAAACCATAATAAGCATACACTGAGTGATGCCATGTGCCTTGCACTGCACTTATTTATTTTCATTTTCTCATTTAATTCTCAAAAAACCTGGTGAAACGGGAGATATTAGTATCTCCAGATAGAGAGGAAGAAAATGAGATACAGAAAAAAGACAAATTAAGACATTTGTCCACACAACACAGCTAGTAAGTCTTAGTTCTGTCATGCTTCCTGTTCAGCGGGGAGTCTGCTTCTCCCTCCCGCTCTCTTTCTCTCTCTCAAATAAATAAATAAATCTTAAATTAAAAAAAAAAATCTTAGTACCTGGCTTTGAAATCCAGGCCACTTGCCTCAAGACCACTATATAACCACTGAACTACTGCCTCCCAAATGGGGCTGGAGATCGTATCATATGTTTCTCATCACTTCTACTCAGGAGTTTTAGGGTTTTTTAGGACACCTTCATTCTCTGGACAAATCTTTTCTCAAAATATGGTCCATAGAGCAGTGGTGGTTCCAAGGGTCAAGCAGTCCTCAGGTAATTTATTTCAGAGACAAAAGCATAGAACAATGTTGTTCACATTCATTTAGTTATTTTCATGTGCATAAAAGATGGCCATAACATGTTGGACATTTTTGTCATTGAAAGGTAATATAATTGTACTGCCCTTGAAGCCGGCCTGGCCTTAGTGACTTATTTCGTCAATAGAATGTAAAATTGATTATCTGAGGCCTTTAATTCTGTGTTACTAAACGTCTTAAATGTTCCACGTGTATCTCTTGAGATAATCGCTCTTGGATCCCTAAACCACTGTATTAGAAATCCGCCTACCCTGTTTTACACACTACAAGGAAAGACACTATGACTACCTGGAAAGAAAGGAGGTCCCAGCTGATCCCAGTTTTCAGTCCCACTAAAGTACCAGGCGTATCAGTAAAACATTTTAGAATCCCCAGGCCAGTCATCATCGCTGAATGCCAAGGAGTAAACCCAGTCAGTGCCACGTGGAGCAGAAAAATCAACCAGCCAAACTCTGCTCATATTCCGACTCACAGAACTGTGAGATGTAGTTTGAGGTTGTTTTAAGGCACTGGGTTTTAGGGTAGTTTGTTACACAGCACTAGATATCCAGAACAATAAAATTAATAATGATTTTTACAGAATCCCTGTGAGATTCTTACCAATCATTAAGTCTGTAAAGGTCACAGAAGGGCTTCAAAGACAGCATCGATCAGTTTATTTTGGCTGACATTTGTTGACAGCATGCAGTCAGTCAGTCTGCACCAAGATATTCACATTTCTCTGTAATTGTTTTCAGTTGTTAAATTTATACTTTTGTTGATACTATAGCCCATCATTATGCCACCAATTCCCCCAAATATGTGGGCTCTAATATCGTGCATGGGTGAATAAATTTAAGTTTGAAAACTAGAACGTAAAAAGTACAACTCACAAGAACACCATAAACATAGCTGAACTTGACTTCCGAAAGACCGTAGAAAGTGCATCTGTACATGTCCCGTCAAGTGAATGTGTAAGTGTGAGGCTCTAGCACAGTCAAAACGGCAGGCTGGGAGTGCAAAGTACAATGACAATTAACCTAAAAATTGGGTTTTCCTGGACTGATGATTCATTCCTCTGTGCATTGTCTGTATTAAAATGTCAAAGAGTAACATGCAGCCATTTTAGCCATTTTCAAGCAAAGCACAACCACCTTTCCAGCAAACAAATTAAGTTTGTCCAGAACGAGGACTAAATGATTGTACTGGTTACGGTGCTTGGTTTAAAGCAACTGAAACTGACTCTATCTATAATAAGCAAATGGGGATTTTTTTTTTTTCTTGAAGGACAATTAAGAACTTAGTAAAGAATCAGCACAAGCCTGAGGAACCAGACTTGAAAATGGGTAGAAATAAAAACATCCCTGAGAATTCTGCATTAGATGCTAAGGCAAGAACAACACTCTCCTTTCCTGAGTCAAGAGACCTAGGGAGAAAATTATCTGAAAAAGCTGTGCTGGAGATGGTGACTTTAGACAAGCAGTCTTCCCAAATTAGACTTATCACTTCTCTTATTCCAAAGCTGTGCAGCCATGGGTCTTCACAGACAAAGGCAAGGCCATTCCTATAAGCCAGGAGCAGAGCTGAGGGCAGCTGTCCTGAGAAGAACAGAAACCAGGGCTGATGTAGCCATACCCACTTCCTTCTTCAAACTCACAAATCATATAACAGGAGTGGGAGTCATTGCACTGTAATGAGAAAGGCCGGAAAGCTTTTACCAGAGGGAACCATGAGATATGGAAAGGAGTAGTCCCCATTACAAGTAAACTAGACAACAGTCTGAGCTCTTGCTGGTGCTGCCAAAGCCACAGCTATGAATCTTACCAACCCACCCAATAGCATGCCTTATGTCCCTACTTACTTCACTCCCTACCAGAAGCAGCCCTGGACTCCAAGGCCATCCCTCTTCATCTGAGCTCTCACCTGCAGACGGCTCTGTACACTGCCTAATATGGATCAGCCACCCACCCCACACACTCCACACTTGACCTTCTGAGTAATCAGGTGCCATCAGCAAAACGCCTTCATCATAACCTTTCACTTCAAAAATTTGCTTCAACTTCTTGCTCCAAACAAAATCTTGCTGTCCCCCAACAACCTAACTTAGTGGTTAGTATGTTTTCCACATTCAACAACATGAGGCCTTATAATTTCCTAAAACCTTCGTAAGTCTTCCTTGAAGCTCATGCCATCAGATCACTATTGACCCTTCATTATTGCTGTTAACTACAGACATCACAATCACTCTCCCTCCTTTCCTAAAGGTTTCAGCTCTTGGCTCCCACTCTACCAGTACTCCTGCCCTAATTTTTTATTATTTCTGTATCCACATAAGTTATCCTAATGATACCCTGCCCTCTAATTCACTGACCTTATTTAAGTAATCTTATCCTCTATCCCACCTTAGTCACCTATTCTGTGACTGTATCTTGAACCTTGTTGAACTCATAACCAAATAGCTTCTACAACATCAATTTCAAAATCGCACATGGCCTCTATCAATCCACCTCATTCCCTCAAGGGCCAAAACAATCCACACCAAGAATGATGATCCACTGATGCTACTATCTATTTGCTGTCCACTCCTGAAGGTCCCCACTTCCCTCCTAAATTGGCTTGGATTCCATGGCCTCTCATTATAACCACTCTTTGTATATACCCTGAACGCTTATACCATTCTCTCCTTTCATCCTAAAACACAGGCAAATCCCCGCTCTGGCCAATTCCAATTCTTTGTATTCTTCATCCCTGCCCAAGGAGTTGTATGTGACTTAAGAAAAACACACAACTATGTTGACTGGACTCACCCAGAGTTCATGGCCACAAACCAACAGGCTTCTGTGCTGCACGACAGTCCTGTTGTGTTTTCCTAGTCATTTGTTTTCCCCATCTGTCCTCTACAAACAACCTTGCTTCTTCAATAAGAAAAATAGAACAAAAAGGAAAATTGTTTAGGTGTTCATGACCTAATATGTCATCTTACCTGCTTTAGACCCATATTCTTGGCCTTCTTATCTATTACAAAGGAAGATCCAGCAGTAAAATATGGTGTAATAGCCCTCACATTTAAAAAGCACTCTCCCTTGACCCACATTCCTCGCGAACTATATTCTTATTTCTCTTTTCTCTTTTTCTAGCAAAGCTTGAAGACACTATCCACATTTGCTGTTTTCACTCATCTCATTCTCTATTCCCCAAACAGGCTTTTGTTCCTTCACTCCAAAATAATTAGATCTATGAAAGCCATCATTGACCTTCATCTTGTCTAATCCACTTGTCAATTCTAGGTTCTCATCTTATTTGACCTATTAACAGGATTGACACAGTTGCTAACATCCTACTTTTTTCTCCACTCTTTCTTCTTACTTTCACCTTTTGGCTTCCAGGATATCACTCATTTTTTATTCTGCTTCACTGGTCACTCACTCCTTACTGTACCTTCCTCATCTTCCTGATCTCCAGACATGAGCATGTTGCTGGTCTCATCTGCAACCTTCTTCTCTTCACGCTCTTCTGCACTCAGTCCCTTGTGGATCTCATGCAGTCCCATGACTTTAAATGTTGTTCATCTGCTACAGGCTCCTTATATCCTAACCTCTCAACTAAAGATCAGACATATTTTCCAAGTCCCTATTTAATTCCCGGGTTCGGAAGTCCAGTGGGGGTCTCAAACTTTCACATATCCAATACTGGACTTTTTGAATCAACATTCAAAATAATATCTGCTCCTCCCTCAAATTCCTCTCCTTCAGTTTCTCAGGCCAAAAAAAAAAAAAAAAAAAAAAAGTTGCAATCATCTTTCACTCTTTTATCTCATTCTCTACATCCCAACAACCATCCAATACTTCCAGCTCTACCATTAAAATATATCTGGAATCTAACCACTTCTCAACACCTCCTACAATAGCAATGAAGTGCAACCCCAGATGCAGTATTAACATTACCTGGCAATTTGTTAGAAATTTTCATTCTTAAACTCTACCAGACTCATCAAATCAAAACTGTGAGGATGGAGCCCAGTAATCTGTTTTAACAAGTCCCCACGGTGATTCTGAAGCTGAAGTTTGAAAAACACCACCCTAGGCCAAGCCATCATCAACTTTAATCTAGACTATGCCCAACAGACCTATAAGACACCACACTGTTCCTACCCATGGATCCCACAGATTATTCACTCAGCAGCTTATGTGACAGCTTATGTGACTCCTCTTCAAGCCCCTCCCCCATTGTTTCCCTTCATACTTAGAATAAAATAGGAACCCCGACATAATCTGTCCCCTGTTATTTCTCTGACCTGATCTCCTATATTTCCCTTCAATCTACTCTGAGCCCACAGCTGTCCCATAAACTATTCAACCATAGACCCAGTTAGAGACTTTGTTTTGATTTTTTCCTCTGCTCTTCCTCCAAATATGTTGAATGCTCTGGTCCTTCACTTGTTTTAGATCTCTACTAATAATCACTTATAAGAGAGGCCTTCCCTGTCTACCTTGTCTAGAAAACTACCTTCCAGAAGTCACTCTAACTTATTTTTCTTCATAGCATTTACCACCATGTGACATATAATATGTTCACTTAGTTTTTATTACTCGTATCCACCTAGTAGAATGTAAACATCATGAGAACAGGACTTTGTTTTATTTATTCTTCATCCCCAATGCCTAGAACAATATATAGTACTCCAAAAGTTTTTGGATAAATGAAGAGAATATGGGTCACTAAAAATGCAAAGCTCCAAGAGATAGCACCTGACTGGTTGTCAGAGTCCTGTGCCTGGTCCTGAGTATGCGAGGGTGGTATCTATGAATATCTATCCCCTTAGAGGAAGGTGGGAAACTATCCACTATAAAGTCTATATAAAATGGAAGAACCCCCAAAAGGAAGACCAGCAAAGTCAGGAGTGTTTTACCTAAAAGCAACAGATGGTTACTACAAAAATGCTCTCCAATAAGAAACTGATTAATGAGGTTAAGTCAGAAAATACACCAAAACTCTGGAGATATTATTCAAAGATGTGATCCTTAGAGCAAAAACAGGTACCAGTTACATAATTTCCAAGAGGCTTTTAAAAGTAATCCAAAAGTTATTGTTAAGTATTACACATGGAAACAAAATAGAAATCAGTGTTATCAAATAATCTAGTAAAACATCCCACAAAACACACACAGCAGGCTGAATAGTGGCCTTCTAACATATCCACGTCCTAATCCATGGAATCAGTCAATGTACCCTTATAGGCAAAAGAGAATTTGTGGACATGCTTAATTAAGGATCTTAAGACAGGGAGATCATCCAAGATTACCTGAGTGAGACTTAAATGTAATCATAAATATTCTTGTAAGAGGGATCAGAGCGAAATCTGACATAGAATAAGACAATGTGAGGTTAAATCAAAACGCTTCACTACTGGTTTTGAAAATGGAGAAAAGGGCCACCAGCCAAAGAGTCTATCTTCAGAAGCTAGAAAGGCAAGGAAATGTATTCTGGCAAAGAGCCTCTGAGGGAAACTAACTCCTTGCCAACACTTTGATTTCAACCCACTGAGGCTGATTTTAGAATTGTGACCTCTGTAAAAGAAAAAATGTGTGCCATTTTAATGCACGTTTGTGATAACATGTTACAGTGGCCAAAGGAAGTTAAGGCAACATGTATACAGTGTGAGAACCATATTACTATCACAAGGGTATACCATTAGACATTTGAGTTTAGAGTTGAACAAAACCACTTATGTTCAGAGGATGAGTCAACATCAGAGGATGTTGATATAGATGTGATTCATATACAAGGGAGATGGGCCAAGTACCTTTTTGTTTTAATGCTAAACATCCATGAGCTGAAATGACGCCTAAGGAGAGATACACTGGAATCAGTACTAATCAGCACCCACTATACACAGCATGGAACAACATTACTATGGGAATAAATAGTTTCTCCTGAATGTCATTCCACACACAGTCTTTTCAAAGAACAGGTTTTGGTCCATTGTACCTAATTCAGTGTTAAAGGAAACAGCACAGATACAAATACCATTAAGTTGAAGCCACTGAGTATATGACATTTCAGGGGGCTTTGGAAAAAAAAAAAACATGAATGCACAACCCTGCTGATCAACACTGGATTATGCTCCCTGCTGAGTGGAAATGGATTTTTATGTGTTTTTTAAATTGGAGAAAAAATAGTATTCCTTCATGACAGTGATAATTAGGTAAATAAAAATTCTATTTTTTATGTGACTTGATTAAGTAGCCTATTTCAGTAATATATTCAGAATATTTAGTAGCTTGAACCTAAGATTTCTAACACACTGTGATTTTTTTATATGTTGAAGATAAGATACTTTCTTAAAAAGACAAAACTGCAACATGAATGGCTCAATCTAAGATAATTTTATTCTTTCCTAACACTTGATTTTCTTCACCCATTGGGAAATGTGATAATGCATTATTGGATATATTTTTTAGGTAAAACCAAGCTTTTCAAAAGAGTGTGAAATTTTCCAAAGCTGAGTATCACTGACCATCTAGTCTAAGAAACATTCAATCCTTCTGCTTTCAAGGTTGGTATGTTCATTCTGAGCATTTAACCCAAAGCGGAAGTCTTTGCTAAAAGATCTCCCCATAATTTCTAGATTTATATTCTATCCAAAATTTGATCTGACAGTGCCACCTTATGACAATCACCTTTTTCAATGATCTATAATAGTTAGTGTTTTCTAATGTAAAAGAATAAAAGAAGAGAAAAAAACATCTGGATGTGAGATGTGATCTATGGCTTCAGGTAGCTATAATTTAGTAATATATACATTATTCAAAGACTTAAATATAATTTAAAATAATTTTCATTTATAAATATTATGCTTATATTTTTATTGCTCTAAACCTTTTTAATTTATCCAAAATTGGTGATTTAGTTGTATATTAAAACATAATTATGACCATTATATTGTCTGTAGATAGCAGAAGTTTAAGAAATATTTTTCTAGATTCTAAGCCAATTTTGTGATTCCATCCAAACTGGTTAATTCCTTTTGGAATGACTTACCAGCACAGTAATTTTCATCACAGTAAAGTGACTGCTCAAAAAAACGAGTGCCTAGGGAACACTGAATGTTTGGAAAAATTTATCCAAAATCTCCCATTTCCCTTACAAAGTAGTAAGGAAAATATCATGGTTTCCTGCCATATATTCTCCTGAGATATTAGTCCTAAAACTTCTCATTAATTTGAAGCACCAGTTGGTTACCTGCCTAACTTCTTACCTTTGTCTGTACTCTCTCAATTCCAGATTGTCTTCCCTTCATGTATTTTCCCAAAATGGCCATAGCAATATTTCTAGCCCCACATGCCTTTTAGAACCTTGCCTCTCCTTATCTAGAGCTATAGTTTATTTCTTCTCTCCTTAAACCTGGCTAGGATTTTATTACTGCCTCACTGAATAAAATGTGCCATAAATAATGCTGCTCCATGACTTCCAAGGCTAAGTCATAAAAGATTATTTGGTTTCCACCCGCCTCTTGCTTTTGGGATGCTTGCTGTTTAGAACTCATTCACCATCCTCTGAAAAAGCCCAAACTAGCTCATTCAGGGAGATCTCACACAAACACACACACACACACACACACACACACACACACACACACACCCATGTGGGGAAGATTTGAGACCTCAGGCAATAGTTACCATCAAACACTAAACATGTGATTCAGCAACTTATTAGATGACTGTAGGCCTTAGCTTTTGAGCTGCCCCAATTGACAGAGTAAAACAGAAATTAACAATCCCTATGAAGCCTTGCATAAACTACAGTCTTCTGAGCAAAATAAATGTTGTTATTGTTTGAAGTCACTATGTTTGGGGTGATTTGTTGTGCAGCCATAATCTCTGGAACACCAAAAGAGGTAACTTGAACTAAGAAACTTAGTAAACCCAAAGCTTTACCAATCTACAATAGAACTGTTGTTGCTGGTACTGGAAGCACAACACTCTGCATAATAAAGCATAAAAAGACATCTAACTTTCATGTATGATTAATATTTTAAAAATAGGAATTAAAACTTTTGATGTAATAAAAATACTCCATTCATGACAATCAACTTATCTTAGATTTGACAAAAAGAAAATTCACAAGGTAAAATCGGTTTACCTAACCATTGAGTGTGTCATATAAATCACTGGCATTTTCATCAAGAGTCTTTGACTCCATTCCTGGATGGGCACAGTTGGTTGCAAGAGATATGGTTGATGTGTGTAGACAATCCCCACAAAGAAAATCTGCCAACATTTTTCCCAACTATTTTTACACAACCCTAATCATGTGGCCTAGCTGGGCCTGTATGTCAATTCACACAGTTGTAGTCCATAAATTGGGTATTGTAAATTAAGTTAAGGCAACCATCAGATGCTGATGCTGTTAACATTTCATATTTACATTAACTTTATATAATTCCTGAAACAGTGTTGCAGTAAGTTAAGTTCATCTTCTGAGGCATTTCTGGATCTGGGGACGAAAATGATCAAGACTATTGTTAACCCATTCACACGCATGAACACACACACACACACACACACACATATACAGAAAACACAGGAAAACTTTCTCCAATATGAAGTAAATGCCAATACCACCTATTGCATATGTGAGTATGACAAAACCAAAATTTAAAAACTCAGGGCAGACAAAATGAGAAGTAGAGGAATATGTCCCAAAGGAAGCAACAATACACAATCAGATACATTAAAAAAGTAAATAAAACAGAAATAGGGCACCTGGGTGGCTCAGTTGGTTAAGCATCTGCCTTTGGCTTAGGTCATGATCCTGCAGTCCCAGGATCAAGCCCCACATTGGGCTCCCTGCTCAGCGGGGAGACTGCTTCTCTCTCTGCCCCTTCCCCTGCTCATGCTCTCTCTCGTGCACACACTCTCTCAAATAAATAAAATCTTTAAAATAAAAAAAATCAGAAATAAGCAAAATGCCTGGCAAAGACCTCAACATAATGTTCATAAAGATATTCATGTGACTTGAGAAGAGTGGATGAATTCAGTGAGAATTCAACAAAGAGATAGAAAATACAAAAAAGAACCAGTCAGAGCTGAAGAATAAAATAACTGAAGTGAAAAATGCACTAGAGACAGGGTGCCTGGGTGGCTCAGTTGGTTAAGTGTCCAACTCTTGGTTTCAGCTCAGGTCATGATCTCAGGGTCATGGCACTGAGCCCTGCATTGGGCTCCACGTTCAGTGAGGAGTCTGCTTCTCTCACTTTCTTTCCCCCTCAGCTCCTCCCCCCAACTCAGGCTCTCTCTCTCTCTCTAAAATAAATTAAGTCTTAAAATACACACACACACACACACACACACACACTCTAGAGAGAATCAGCAGATTAGAAGATGCAGAAAAACAAGTCCGTAGTCAGGAAGACAGGCAGTGCAAGGTAATCAAGATGAACAACAAAACAAAACAAGAATAAAAATGAGTACGAGTTACGGGAATTCTCTGACATCATCAAGTATAGTAACGTTCATATTACGGAGATCCCAGAAGGAGAAGAGACAAAGAAGAGGGCAGAAACTTATCTGAATAAATAACAGCTGAAAACTTCTCTAACCTGAGGAAGTAAACAGACATCCAGGTCCAGGAAACAAAGAGAGCCCATAGTAAGGTGAACTCAAGGAGGTCCACAACAAGACACATAACTATTAAAATGATAAGAAGTAACAATAGAGAATAAAAGCACAAGAGAAAAGACAACAGTTATATTCAAGGGAAACCCATAGGCTAGCAGTTGATTTTTCCGCAGAAATTTTGCTGGCCAGAAGTCAGCAACATGACATATTCAAAGCACTGAAAGGAAAAAACTACCAAGGTTGTCATTTAGAACTGAAGTAGAGATGAACAGTTTCCCAGACAAATAAAAGTTGAAGGTCACCACTAAATCAGCCCTACCAAAAAAAAAGTTAAAAGGAATTTATTTTTAACCATAAAGGCCATAACTAAATGTAAGAAAATTATGAAAAGAAAAAATTTCACAGACGAAAACTAAAATAAAGGTAGTAGCTTGATTACTTACAAAGCCAGTATAGAGGTTAAAACGCAAAATTAGTGAAATCAATTTTAATACAAAAATTAGTCAAGAGATACACAGAATAAAAAGACAAAAAATATAACATCATATACATAAAATATCGACAGCAGAGGAAAACTTAGTAATTTCAGGATATGTTTGAGCTTAAGTGACCATCAACTTGTATACACTGCTATTACATAGGAGCTTTTAAATGAACCCAATGGTAACCACAAAAGTCTGTAATAGATGCAGGAAAAAAAAAAAGAAAGGAATCCAAGCGTAACATTAAAGAAAGCTGTCGAATCACACAGGAATAAATTAACACAAGAAAGAAACAGAGAACTACAAATACAACCAAAAAAAAAAAAACACAAAATGCAAATAAGTACATATCTATTAATAATTACTTTAAATGCAAATGGACTAAGTGCTCCAAACAAAAGACACAGAGTGTCTGAATGGATTTAAAAAAAAAAAAAAGAAGAAGAAGAAGACCCATCTTTGTGACATCTTTCTCCCTTCAAGAGACTCACTTCAGATCTAAATACATATATATACTGAAAGTGAAGGTATGGAAGAAGATATTCCATGCAAATGAAAGCATAATAAACAAACAACAAAAACAAATCCCAGCCAGGATAGTAACACTTTTATCAGGCAAAATAGTCTTTATTTTTTTTTCTTTTTTTTTTTTTAAGATTTTATTTATTTATTCCACAGAGATAGAGACAGCCAGCAAGAGAGGGAACACAAGCAAGGGGAGTGGGAGAGGAAGAAGCAGGCTCCCAGCGGAAGAGCCTGATGTGGGGCTCGATCCCAGATCACCGGGATCACGCCCTGAGCCGAAGGCAGACGCTTAACCACTGCAGGCAAAATAGTCTTTAAAACTAAGACTGTAACAAGAGACAAAGAAGGGCCTTACATAATGATAAAGGGATCAATCCAACAAAAGAATCTAACAGTTGTAAATATCTATGCATCTAACATAGGAGCACCTGAATACATAAGGCAAATATTAACAGACATATAGGGGAAAAGTGACAGTAATATAGTAATAGTAGGGGACTTTAACACACTATTTACATCAATGGATAGATCATCCAAATGGAAAGTCAGAAAGAAACAATTCTCTGAACAACACATTAGATCTGATGGACTTAGTGCACATATATAAGAACAGTCCACCCAAAAATAGCAGACACACATTCTTTTCAAGTGCACCTGGAACATTCTCCAGAATAGATCACATGTTAAGTCACAGAGCAAGTCTCAATAAATTTGAGAAGAGTGAAACCATATCAAACATCTTTTCCAACCACAATGGTATGATACTAGAAATCAATTATAAGAAAAAATCCAGGAAAAAACCAAACATACGGAGGTTAAACATATGCTACTAAACAACAGATATGTCAACCAAGATATCAAAGAGGAAATTTAAAAAATACATGAAGACAGGGGCGCCTGGGTAGCGCAGTCATTAAGCATCTGCCTTCGGCTCAGGGCGTGATCCCAGCATTCTGGGATCAATCCCCACATCAGGCGCCTCCGCTGGGAGCCTGCTTCTTCCTCTCCCACTCCCCCTGCTTGTGTTCCCTCTCTCACTGGATGTCTCTATGTCAAATAAATAAATAAAATCTTTAAAAAAAAATACATGAAAACATATGAAAATGAAAACACAATGGTCCCAAATCTTTGGGATGCAGCAAAAACAGTTCTAGAGGGAATTTTATGCTGATATAGGCCTATCTCAAGAAACAAGAAAAGCTTCAAATAAACAATCTCACCTTACACGTAAAGGAACTAGAAAAAGGAGGGATGGGGGGGAAGAAAAGCCCAAAGCTAGTAGACGGAAGAAAATAATAAAGATTAGGAAGGAAATAAATGAAATACAGACCCAAAAAAATCTATATAAAAGATCAATGAAATTAACAGCTAGTTCTTTGAACAGATTAACAAAAATGATAAACCTTTATCCACTCTCATGAAGAAAAAGAGAGAGAAGACTCAAAATCAGAAATGAAGGAGGAGAAATAACAACTGACCCCACAGAAATATGAAGAATTACAACAATACTATGACAAATTATAAGGCCACAAATTGGACAATCTAGAAATGGATAAATTCACTAAAAACATACAGTCTCCCATTACTGAATCAGGAAGAAACAGAAAATTTCAACATACCAATTACTAGTAACAAAATTGATTCCATAATCAAAAAACTCCCAACAAAAAGAATTCCAGAACCAGGTGGCTTCACATGTGAATTCCACAACATTTTAAGAAGAGTTAATATCTTTCTTCTCAAACTATTCCAAAAAACAGAAGAGGGAGGGAAAATTCCAAATTTATTCTATAAGGCCAGCATTACCCTGAAACCAAAACCAGATAAAAATGCTACCAAAACAGACAACTACAAGCCAGTATCCCTGATAAATATATATGCAAAAATCTTCAAAAAAATATTAGCAAAACAAACTCAACAATACGTTAAAATAATCATTCACCACCATCAAGTGGGATTTGTTCCAGGGATACAAGGATGGTTCAATATTCATACCTCAATCAATATGAAACATCACATTAACAAAAGAAAGGATAAAAACTGAATGAACATTTCAACAGATGCAGAAAAAGCATTTGACAAAATACATCCATTCATGACAAAATTTCTCACTATAGTGGGCTTAGGGGAAACACACCTCAAATAATAAAGCTCATATATGAAAATCCCACAGCTAACCTCATACTGAATAGTAAAAAAATGAAGAGCCTTTCCTCTAAGATCAGAAACAAGGATGTCCATTCTCACCACTTTTATCCTCACCACTTTTATTCAGCCTAGTACTGGTAGTACTAGCTTCAGCAACAGATGAGAAAAAATAAATAAATAAAAGCCATCAAAATTGGTAAGAAAAAAGTAAAACCGTTCTTTATATATTCTGTATAAAAGTGCCTTATTGGATATACAATTTGAAAGTATCTTCTCATATTCTCTGGATTGTCTTTTTACTTTCATTGTAGCATTTGAGCACAAAAGTATTGCATTTTGATAAAGTCAAATTTATCCTTTTTTCTTTTGTTGTTTGTGCTTTTGATGTCCTATCTAAAAGATCATTTCCTAACTGAAGGTCACAAATACTTCTAGCCCTTCTTCTACAAGTTTTATAGTTTAAAGCGTAATACCTAGGCCAGTGCTCCATTTTGAGTTAATTTTTGTATATAGGATGAAGGGGCCAATTACACTCTTTTGCATGTGCATTTCCAGCTATTCCTGCATCATTTGTTGTGAAGAGTATTCTTTTCCCATTGAATGATCTTGGTATCTTTGTTGAAATTAATTGACCCTAAATGTAAGGATTTATCTCTAGACTCTCAACCTATTTCATTATCTATATGTCTATTTACCTGGGATCATAAAATACCATACTTTCCTGATAGTACCATATTGATAGTGCCATACGGTCTTAATTACTGTAGCTCTATAATAAGTTTTGAAATCAGGAAATGTGAGTATGCCCACTTTGTTCTTCTTTTCCAAGAGTGTTTTGATAAATCTGGGTCTTTGAGTTTCCATGTGAATATTAGGATCAGCTTGTCAATTTATGTGCTACTCCTGCCCCCCAGCAAAAAAAAAAAAAAAAGGCAGCTGGGATTTGATATGCACACCACTGTATCTGTAGGGAAATATTGCCAGCTGAGCACCACTAAGTCTTCCAATCCATGATCATGGGATGTCTTTCCATTTATTTGGGTCTTCTTTAATTTCTTCCAAGAATGTGTAGGAGTTTATAAAGTATAAGTCTTGCATTTCTTTTGTTAAATTTATTTCTATGCATTTTATTATTTTTTACATTATTAATGGAATTGCTCTCTTTATTTCATTTTCAGATTGTTCACTGCTAAGCTACAGAAACAGAACTTTTTTGTGTATATTGACCATGTATCTTGCACACTTGGTGCACTCACTGATTAGTTCTAGTAGTTTTTGGTGAGGTTTTTAGTATGTACTATTATGTTATACTATCACGTTATTTGCAAATAGAGCTAATTTTACTTCCTTATAATTTGGATATGACACCTATTTGTACAAGTTTGTTCGTAAGCATATGCTTTCATTTCTTTTAGCTACTTAAAAGCTGATCGCTAGTTTACAAAACAAATTTGTTTATAAGATACTACCAAACTACTTCCCCAATATTTTTTTAAATTCTATAACTGCAATGTGTAAGAATTCTAGTTGCTCCATTTAATTGGACATTACCAATATTTGACATTGTTTTGTTGCTGTTTCTCATTCCAATGGCTGTTTTTACTGATATCTCATTGTAATTTTAGTCTTAATTTCCCTGATGATCAACAACAGTGAATTTTTTTTAAATGGACTCATTGCCATTTTAACAGCATCCTTTGTGAGATGGCTGTTCATCTTTTGTTCATTTTTAATTATGTTGTGAATTTTTTTATTATTGCATTATAGGAAATTTTTATATACTCATGATATATATTCTTGGTCATATTTACATGATGTGGATATATGGGCTACCCAGACGTGCCCATATCACACTAATTCTTATATGAGATTCAGATCGTGGTTTATATTTTTCTATATGGCTATCTAGTTGTTTCCTCATTATTTGTTAAATAACCTACCCTTTTCCCCACAGACCTTTGTAATAGTCATTTTAGCATAAATTCCAGATTCTCTCTTTCATTTTCAGTGATTTGTTTGGTAGTTTTCATGTCAACACTGTCTTGATTGGTGTAACTTTATAATAAAACTAAAATAAGATAGTGGAAAATACCTAAGCTTGGGGGTTTTTTTATAGTTTTATACATTCTTGGTTTTATGCACTTCCAAATAAATATTAGAACTTATCCATTTCAGTAACAAAATGCTCAGATTTTTGACTAATACTGTATTAAATCTATAAATCAATTTGTAGATAACTGACATCTTAACAATATTGAATTTTCCACACCATAAATATGGTATTTATTTCCATTTATTTAGGTCTTTAATTTCCCTCAACAACCTTTTGTCATTTTCAGTATCAAAGTCTTGTACATCTGTAATTAAATTTATCCCTAAATTTATTTTTATTTTTTTTATTAGTATGATTTCTTTCCTAAAGACCCAAAGCAATTCAGTGAAGATTTCCAGTTCCTTTACTAAGTAGCACCCTCCCTCTCTGCCCATAAATTTAAAATGCCTTAGAAGCCCTGACCCTGATTTTTGTCTCTCTAGCTTATTGAGACTACTGACCTCTGTTTGGACTGTACTGCCCTGTGCCGCAGTCCGTAAAGTGACTCCAGGCAAAAGGTGGTCTCATCTTAAGTGATTATATTCCCTCAGGGGTCAAAGTCCTGCACTGCCTGTTGATCAGTATCTGAAAACAGTTATTTCATATAATTTGTCCAATGTTATAGTTCTAATGATGGTAGGGCTAGGTTTAGCACTAGTTTCTTTATCACAGCCAGTAGTAGAAATCCATCAAGTTGGTTTTTTTACTTTAATGTTTTAGCTTAAATTTTAAGTAACTAATTCTTTTGTTATTATTAGTAATTAATTCAATCTAATAGTTCAAAATTTTAAACTTATAAAGGGTGTCAATTTCAATAGCCTGGCTTCTTCAGCATGTGTGCCCACCTTCTATACAGCAGAGGACAGAAAACTTGAGACTACATTTAAATATACACTTGAAGCTTGGGTTGTAGATGTGAATTACATTCTACCAATAAATCTACTTTCATGAAAATTGCCTGTGACATGCGGGCAGAGAGAGAGCATAGGAATTTTCCTGAGGAAAATGGTAGTGGCTCATTCCTGGATTGTAGCTAAGGCAAGGTTTTCCTATAGCCAGCAGTTTGTCTGTCACTTTCTGATTTCTGGATTGAAACCAAACTGGTTCGATTCTAGAACCAGAAGCTAAATGAGCTGTCTTCTGATTCTCCAGTTTCCTGACACAGAAAGATGTAACATTTCCCTTAGTAGTCTTAGTGCTCTTCTGGAAGTTTCTTCTTGAGGTCCACCCTAGAGTCCACCAAAGTGTTTTTTAAATGTTAATAATCTGCAGCAAACCCCAAATGATAGCCTGATTTCTCCTCAGGTTTTTTTTCTACATCTTGTTCATGCACTGTATGTCTCAGATAGGCAAAGGAGATAATAAATGAGGTAAGAAATACAGTTCTGCCCCCAATTTCATGAAAATTGCTCAACACTATCATTTCATAAGCATGATCTATCAGGCTCATGATATAGAAATAGGCAGTAAGATGAATTATGACAAGTCTAAGTAGGTGAGATCTTTCCTAAATTTATAAATAGGCCTAATTTCATAGTCCCTGGAAAACTGATATGATGATTATTTAGTGATATTTAATTTCTGGATTTATAGAAGCCCAATGGATTTTAATGAAAAAACTGTCTAAAATTTATGACAAGTTTAGCTTAGTCTAACGGTTTGATTCACACAAATTTAATGATGAAAGAGTCACATCAAATTGGAAAATTAAATTGTACTTATAAAATAGAGCAGACCCAAGAAGCTTCTTGTATCCAACTGAAAAACCTTCCATTCCAGTTATCTGATAATAACAGTCTGTACATAGTCAAGCTTTTGTAAATACTGCTTAGTCTTATCATTTACAGACTAAATCTGCCTTTACAAAGAGTCACACCCATCAAAGTCCCCAAAACTAACCTAGACAGTGAGTCCAAATAAAGAATACGTATAAACTCTCATTTCTGAGTCAGACCATACCAAGTCTTGTTCTTAACAACTCACATTGTCATTAACTGCCACACTAGAGAACGTTCCCATACAGTCCATGACCTAGCGGACAGTCTTTTCATCGTGAAGTCAACATAATAACACTGACAACAAAATACCCGCAAAGCTCCTCTACAACTTGCTTAGACGGGAATCTCAACTCTTCTTGGAAAGGCATCATTTGAAAGAGGTACACTGTGAACTTCACCTTTGGTAAATGATTGACATCTTTTCATACTACACTGGTCCTTTAGGATTAAGATGGTTTATACAACTGAAATATGAAAAATAGCATAATGGTGCAGTCCAAACACATTGTATGTAGGATCAAGCAAACAATGCTGAGTTAATCTATGTTGGTTAAAAGCTTAATGTACTAGATTGCATTTATACATATTATTCTAATATAGGTTAGATTATAATCTTTGTTTCATAACACCTCTCCTGATACGTCCCAGCCAAGTGGTATTCTCTGACTACAAAGAGCCCACATTTCCAAACTGGGCTGAATTGGTCACAACATTGGACCCAAAGTGTTATCCTGCTCATTCTATTATTTAAAGCATTATTCAACCATAGCTGTAGCCTATTATTAACTTGACGATGCTCCCAACTGTCCAGAGTGGACCTTCGGTAGAGCAAGCTTCTCACAAAACTGACACTCAACTCTCATTTCAAAAACAGATAAATATAAATAAAAATCCACAGATTTAAATTTGGAAGAGTACCAAATTATTGTTAATGTTGATCAAAACATATTAGATCCTAACAAAATAAGTTAAATAATCTGAACAAAATCATGAACCTTTCAGGTATGTTCTTCTAACTCTGCTCACATCTGAAAGGGAATGGAAATGCAACTTCTTCCTCAGCCTGCCTCAGGCCACTAGCCCCTTAGAAAATGGATGCTTCTGTGCCCATGGCCCAGCCAGTGTAGACCGAGGCATGCACCTCTGCAGTATTCCAGATAGACTGCTAACTTTGGTCCAAATTCATCTGGCTTACCTTAAATGTATTGTTTCCAACTAAGTGCCCCATTCATACTCAAACTAGAACTCAGAGTTTTAAGGAGCACAACCATATGAGAATCTGATAAGAACAGTAGTTATAAATGCATTGATAGAACAAGCGTTCTTGTTTTAAGTAGAAAAAGTGGGAAACTGATAAAGAAATTTCCTTCCTGCTTTGATTTCTACGCCACATTCTCTTGGTGAAATCAAGTCACAGGCCAGCTTGGATTCAAGGGGTAAGGAAAAAGACTTCATCTCTTGACAACAAGAGCAGTAAAATATTTCTATTTTCCAATTCATCACCATATTTCTAGTATGAGGGTAAAGAAAAACAAAATTGCTTGGAAAAAAAGAAAAAGTCTATACTCCTATTCACAGTTAATGATGATTAATGTCATTGCTCCTTAAGGTCCTACCAGATTTTTCTTACTCTTATTTATAAAAGATAAGATCATGTCCATAGCATCTTTATTTAATACATTATGAAAGATTTTAATAACAAAATTTATCTGCAGCTTCACATTTAGTATGGGTATTCAATAATATATACTAGAATAAATTGAACTGTGTCCTGTTTCTGGATATTTTGATAATTTCTTGTTTTCTCCTATAATAAATAATGCTATAATGAACATGACTGTAGGTGTACTTCATGTTTGCCTTTGCCTTTTCCCCCTAAGATAACTTTCAGGAAGAACACTTACTGATTATGTACATTAATATTTCTCTTTTAAGGTTACCAATGCATATAATTTAAAAGTTAAACAATTGTAGGGGCGCCTGGGTGGGTCAGTAGTTAAGCGTCTGCCTTTGGCTCAGGTCATGATCCCAGAGTCCTGGGATCGAGCCCCGCATCAGGCTTCCTGCTAAGTGGGAAGCCTGCTTCTCCCTCTCCCACTCCCCCTGCTTGTGATCCCTCTCTTGCTGTCTCTCTGTCAAACAAATAAATAAAATCTTTAAAAAAAAAAAAAAAAAGTTAATTGTAGAATTCTTCGGTTAAGGCTCATTCCATGAAAGTAATTACTTATAACAGTTTTAGGTGTTTGGTCTGGTATATATATTTCTACTTACAATGCCTCTATTAGGTAATATGTTCTTATTCCTATTTCTTGATTTTTTAAATTGCTTGATTAGATTTCTATGAAGTCATTATTTGCAATATAAATTCCTGGAAAGCATTCTACATCACCTTTATTGCGGTCAGATACATCAGAACATCTATCAGGGTGCCTGGGTGGCTTGGTCAGTTCAGCATCTGACTCTTGGTTTCAGCTCAAGTTGTGACCTCAGGGTGGTGGGATCAAGACCCACATCAGGCTCTGTGCTCAACATGGAGCCTGCTTGAGATCCTCTCCATCTTCTTCTCCCCTTCCCCCACTTTCTCTCTCTCTCTCTCTCTCTCTCTCTCTCTCATAAATAAATAAATAAATAAATAAATAAATAAATAAATAAAATAAAATCTTAGAAAAAGAACATCTATCAGAACTTTTTTCTTGAATACATTCTTCCTGGAGCTCTTTAGGTTTTCTGTACACCATTGTCATTCATTCTTCTAGAGAACCCCTTTGCCTTGAACTTGAGTTAGATTCCTGGTTTCATTATCTTATGTTTTCACCAGTACTGATTTACGACTTTTTTGAGTAGAACATATTCTCCAATAGTTTCCCAAGAAATTCAGAGAAGATAAAATGTTGAAAGCCTCTCAATAATTGAAAATGTTTATATTCTGTGCTCAAATTTGATAGCTGGCTTGATTTGTTATGGAAATGTGTTAGAAATAATTTTTTCTTCAGAATTTAAAGGTGTTTTGGGGCGCCTGGGTGGCATAGCGGTTAAGCGTCTGCCTTCGGCTCAGGGCGTGATCCCAGCGATCTGGGATCGAGCCCCACATCAGGCTCTTCTGCTATGAGCCTGCTTCTTCCTCTCCCACTCCCCCTGCTTGTGCTCCCTCTCTCGCTGGCTGTCTCTATCTCTGTCGAATAAATAAATAAAATCTTAAAAAAAAAAAAAAAGAATTTAAAGGTGTTTTTTCATTGTCTTCTAGCTTCTGGTTTTGTTGCTAAAATTTCTTTTCCCATTTTAATTCTTAATCCATTGTTTATACTTTTTAACTTCTCTTTACAAGCTTTTAGAATATTCCCATTATTCCTAGTGCCTTAGTATTTCATGATTACATGCCCTGATATAGGTCCTTTAAAATTTATACTTTGGGTCACTCTGTCAGTCCTTTCAATCTGACTTTGTGATCTGGGAAGCTTTCCTGAATTGCTTCTGTGAAAAGTTCTCTTATTTTTTCTGTTCTTTCTATAACTCTAGCTATTCAAAGACTATACTACCTTGCAACATCCTTTTGTATTCATATTTTTTCACTATTATTTCTGAATACTCCACCTTCATATTCTCTTTATTAGAGATTTTCTCAGTATTATATTTAAATCTTAATTTTGTTTTGCAATTATCTACCATCATATTTTGAAATTTATCAGGGCTTTCTTTCCATTTCTAAATCTCCTCTCTGTTTCTCTCTCTCATTTGGTGATACTGTGTTCCCTTTCCAACTACAACACTAGTTTGGTCTTTTAATTTTTTTTCTGTTTTCAATGCCTGTGTCATTGCTGTTCCTTTTTTGTTTGTTTTGGTCTCTGTTTTATGTGAGAGGTATGTCTCAAATGTCTCCTGATTCTAGTCTCCATTGATATTTAAGAATGGAAAGCTTGAGGTGCCTGGATGGCTCAGTTGGTTAAGTGTCCGACTCTTAATTTTGGCTCAGGTTATGATCTCAGGGACATGAGATCAAGCCCTGTCTTCAGTTCTGTGCCGGGTGTGGAGTCTGCCTAAGATTCTCTTTCTCTCTCTCCCTCTGCCCCCCTCCCCATCCCTCTCTTTAAAACTCACTCTTTAGGCAGGGCTGAATGACAGATATATTTCTTATATGGTGAGTCTTGTGAGGCAGAGTAACAGGCTATTTTGTTAGAGGGGCTCCAAATTTTAATTTCAATATATTTTTCTTGAGGTCAGTCATTTCCCCAGGGAAGACTCCACAATCTCCTTTCTGGGACAGTAAACTTGGAGACCATTTTCTAAGATTCAAAGGGGTCAGGGAACTGGAGGGTTCACTGTTCTGAATACAGATTTGTAATTATCCTCTTCTCAATAAAAGACCTAATTTTTTACACCCAGCTGTATTCATTGTCCCCCAACCCAGAGACACTAAGGTTCAATCCCACCATAACACTGCACTGGAATGTTCACATTACTGTTTTTTAAGCTAGAAGTACCCTTTAGGTTTGAGGATTCCAAAGAACTGTTGCGTGCCTGAACTTTTCATGCAAGATATTGAGGTCAGCCACATACAGGAAATATATTTTTAGGGGTTTCATTATCAGTGATTAGGGTCCTATTATGGTTTGATGTTTGGACAGATTTTCTAAATTTATATTATGCACATTCCATCACCTTTGAATCTGGCTACATATAAATATATTACATAAAATTTTACATTTTATGTGAGGGCTCATTTACATGTGAAGTAGAAATCAAAGCAGGAGGGAAATATCTTTTTTTTTAAGATTTTTATTTATTTATTTGACAGACAGAGAGAGAGCACACAAGAAGGGGGAGCAACAGAGGGAGAAACAGGCTCTCTGCTGAGCAGGGAGCCCGATGTAGGGCTTAATCCCAGGACCCTGGGATCATGACCCGAGCCAAAGGCAGACACTTAAGTGACTGAGCCACTCAGCACTCTGGGAGGGAAATTCCTGGTAAATATATATGTGATATATATTTATCATATATATCACAAAAATATATATATCATATATATATGTCATATATATATGATATATATATATATATATTTAGGTATATATCTGTACCTAAACCTAGGCCTTGTTGGGAGGAAAACTTTCTCTACCAATTTAAGGTGCTTGGGGGCCTGTAAATTAATTGACAACATACATATTAACAAGAGAAAAATTTAATTCACATGCATGTTGGATCACTCAATAAGGAATGGATTACCTAACAGCTAGGAGTAAAGATTTATATACCAGCTTAATAGGGGAAGGTGGGAGAGAGAGGGCTTCTTTGAGAAACATATGCTTCTAGAGGAACCAAATGGAAGATGTAGAAGCTTCTGATAGTGTTTGTTTATGCAATTTCTCATCCCAGTGCTAATGGTCAGTCTCCTTTCTGGCTGGAAGCTCCCTCAGAGAGAGGATTTATGGCAGTTTCATTCTCAGAAAATTCTGTATTTAATTAGATAAGTCAGGCTTACAAAAAGTTTCTTTATATACATGCTGTACCTCAGATTTCTTTAGTTTTAAATAATTTTTATACCATTCTGGTGTGTTGGGGTCTCTTCAGCCTCAAGAGACTGTGAGCTTCTGCTCACTCTTTCCTACTCTCTCATGCTTGCATGCTGGTCACCATGGGAACAAGCCTGGGCTAGCCTGCTGGAGAACATCATCACATGGAGAGAGCCCCAGTCATCCCAGCCAGCCACGCTGAGGAAACCAGCTAGTCTCAGCTGCCGCAAGAGCTGAATTTAGACTCATGAGCCAGACCAGCTGTGCACAGTATGAAAGACAAGGCCCAGATAAGAACCGCCACCAACTCAGCCTAGCCTACATTGTCAACCCACAGAATCATCATTGTTTGAAGCTACTGAGTTTTGAGTGGTTTGCGACGTAGCAAGAGATATACTTAATAGAGAAATGTATTATTTTTGAGAAAATAAGGCAATAAATGATTTACTAGAAAACAACTAATGATTGTTTAATCACAAAGGCTCAAACTTTGGTGACATGAAAAAGTTCATCTCAAAACGTTGGGCAAGGAATTAAGATTTTTTGTGGTTGTCTCTGCATTGAGAAGAACAGAGATGATACTAAATTTAAAGCCAATAAAAAGAACCTTTCTTTCTAAGGCAAGACATAGTAATTAATGTGAGGGCCTCACTACACCCAGTGGGTGTTACAGAACGTTCACAAGAATCCCAGAAGTACTGAACAGCCTTTCAGTACAAATTAGAACAATGTATTTGAGAGGTTACAGAAGACAAAATCATAAGGATAAAATCCTTAGAGGTTAAAAGAGGAGGTGATGGAGAACAGGGTGTAGCAACCACATGCACTGGGTTTGCCCTCAACTGCTACAGGCTCAAAGGGTTCATTACTGAGAAGAGCACTGTTTCTCAGCCTCAGGTTTCATGCAGAGATTACTAGCTTGTTTTTTATTTTTATTATTACCACTACATACTCTAGCCATTACTGTTGTGCAGGATTGGACAAGTGGGTATACTGATGGAATTTTAATCCTTTCCTAGATGCATCTGGCTTTCAACACTGCCAGTAGGGATAGGAAACTAGATGGGGAAAGCAAGCCATTTCTCCTCCCCTATGGTCACTTTGAATCACATTACTACTCAATCAAGATCCTAGGAACCAGCTGATTGTTTAAAAAAATTAAAAGATTTAGTGAGTTTTCTTTTTCCTGATTCTGCAGCAGAGATGCTGGGAAGCATAGTATGTATGCAAGATACACTGTATTGCAAAGTTGTTATTTTTACTCCTTGCAAGAGCCATTTAGCATTGTTTTGTTTTGTCATTTGTGTTTGAGAGAGCTGGTAATTTATTTTACAGAGGTTTGGATTAGTCCCCATCATTTCCATTTTAAGGCAGCGTAGTTGTTTAAAGTCTAGTTGATCCCTGAAACGACACATGATATCTTCTGGTGTTAAGGATGAGACGCTTGTAGTGATAAAGCTCCTTTCACATAGAGAAAGGGTTACATAGTAATTAGAAATTATTCTGTGTCACAGTGTAAAATACACAACTGTCTACCCTTTAATTACATTACCTAAAGATTATACAGGGGTGTAAAAAAGGCTGCAGATAGTATTAAAAACACTAATATGTTAGTCTATTAGTGAATAAATTCATTTTAAAATTCTTATTACAGTTTTTGTGTTCATACAATATATATTTTCTTCAAAAAGTTTTTTTGAAGTACCCAATGACAGCAGTAATCTCTTAAATACTTAAATTAACTATTGTTAATCACAACTTAATGTATCAAATTACTGCTTTGAGATATATCGTAGAGCTTGGTATTAACCTCTTCCTGATATTCTTATGCTTTTATTATATCCTGAAGCAAAGAGATAAAGAAGCTTTGAAAATCCAAGGGGCCTGAATATGTGCTACAATAAATTCCTCAAAGCACTTGCTTCATCTAGGTCTAGGGAAAGTCATGAATATTCAGGATTCAGGGAAAAGATATGTAAATTTTTCAAATCAGATTAGCAGCTTGATGAGGGTACCATTTTTTTAAAATGCAAACTTCTGCTGCCTCAAGACTATAATATTCCTTCTGGGACCCAGCAGTTTATAAAGCAATGATCTACAGAAAGGAATGACTTCTTATAAATGGACAGAGGGTTTTTTTTTTAAAGATTTATTTATTTTAGAGAGAGAGAATGCACACATGCAAGTGCACACTGGGGACGGGCAGAGGAAGAGTGGGAGGGAGGGAGAATCTTCAGCAGACTCCCCACAGTGCAGGGCTCTGATCCCATGACCCCGAGATCATGACCTGAGCCAAAATCAAGAGTTGGACACTCAACACACTGAGCTACCCAGATGCCCCATAAATGGGAAGTTTTTATTGCAGGAATCAACAAGTTTTATAATTACATCTACACGTACTTTAACTAATGTACTGACCACAAGCCTCACTTTAAACAGTTGTATCTTCTTTTTAAATTATGTCACATTCAAGTTCCTGAGACCTTTGCTCCACATTACCTGTAAGGTCTGAAAGCATAATATTGAATATTGAGTCTGTAAGTCACATCTTGTAAGAAAAAAGAAGTCATGTTTATAAAGTGATAGCTACTATTATTGAGAGGCTGAGAAGTACTCTATCAGGCATGTCACATAATCCCCATATAACATCATGAAACAGTTTATTACTCTCACATTATATACATGATGTACATGAAAATTAAACCTCAAAAATTAAATAATTTGCCTAAGGACAAACAAGTAGTCAATGGCAAAACCAGAATTTAACCCAAGTATAACTCTATATTAATTATTTTCTATCACCTCTAGTGGACAACCTTCCATCTCTTTACAAAGTTCAAGTCCACAGATTCTGCAAAAAATTACACAGTTGAAGAAATTAATTGACCCATGATCCTGTTATTTGACTCCTACTGATAAGGGGGATGAACTATGTCTTGGTGGCCTAGGATGGTCTCATATTATGCCTATAGTTCCTCTATAATTATTTAACATGGCTTATTTCACTCTAGTTAAGGTAAAAAAGTTAATGGTCACTCTACTCATGAGAGCTATTTTTTATGTTTTGATAACTGCATGCAGCCTAGTAGAAATTAATTTCACAGAAAAACATTCTATGCTCATGGTAGAACAGATATTGTTAAAATGTCTATATTACCAAAGCAATCTACACATTTAATGAAACCTGTATCAAAATGCCAACAGCATTTTTCACAGAGCTAGAACAAAAAATCCTAAAATTTGTATGGAACTAAAAAGAGCCTGAATAGCCAAAGCAATCTTGAAAAAGAAAAGCAAAGCTGGAGACAACAAGATTCCAGATTTCAAGTTATATTACATACAAAGTGGTAGTGATCAAGTATGGTACTGGCACAAAAATAGACACATAGATCAATAGAACAGAATAGAAAATCCAGAAATGAACCACAACTGTATGGTCAATTAATCTTTGACAAAGCAGGAAAGAATATCCAATGGAAAAGAGACAGTCTCTTCAACAAATGGTGTTAGGAAAACTGGACACCAACATGCAGAAGAATGAAATGGGACCACTTTCTTATACCATACACAAAAATAAATTCTAAATGGATTAAAGACCTAAATGTGAGCTAGGAAACCATTAAAATACTCGAGGAGAACATAAGTATCCTCTTTGACATTAGCCATAGTAACTCCTTACTAGATATGTCTCCTGAGACAAGGGAAATAAAAGCAAAAACAAACTATTGGGACTTCATTGAGATAAAAGCTTCTGCACAGTGAAGGAAACAATCAACAAAACTAAAAGGCAGCTATGGAATGGGAGAAGATAATTGCAAATGACATATCCAATAAAGGGTTAGGATCCAAAACATATAAAGAACTTCTAAAACTCAATACCCAAAAAACAAATGATCTAGTTAAAAAATGGGCAGAAGACATGAATAGACAGTTCTCCGAAGAAGACATACAGATGGCCAACAGACGCATGAAAAGATGCTCAGTATCACTCATCATCAGGGAAAAACAAATCAAAACTACAGTGAGATATCACCTCACACCAGTCAGAATGGCTAAAATTAATAACACAAGAAACAACAGATGTAGGAAAGGATATGAAGAAGGGGAACCCTCTTACACTACTAGTGGAAATGCAAGCTGGTGCAGGCACTCTGAAAAACAGTACAGAGGTTCTTCAAAAAGTTCAAAATAGAGCTACCCTACAACCCAGCAACTGTACTACTAGGCACTTACCCAAAGAATACAAAAATACTAATTTGAGGGATACATGCATTGTCATGTTTATAGCAGCATTATCAACAATAGCAAAATTATGGAAAGAGCCCAAAAGTCCCTCACTGATGAATAAGGAAGAAGGTGTGTGTGTGTGTATACACACACACAATGAAGTATTACTCAGCCATAAAAAAGAATGAAATGCCATTTGCAATGATGTGGATGGAGCTAGAGAGTATTATGCCTAACAATATCAGTCAGAGAAAGACAAATACCATATGATTCCACTTATATATGGAATTCAAAAAATAAAAAAACATAAAACTCATAGGGGAAGGCAAACCAAGAAACAGACTCTTAACTGTAGAGAACAAACTGATGGTTACCAGAGGGGTGGTGAGCAGGGGAATGGGTTGAATAGGGGATGGGAATTAAGGAGTGCACCTGTGATGAGCATTAGGTGTTGTATGGAAGTGTTGCATCACTAAATCGTACATCTGAAACTAATATTACACTGCTTGTTAACTGTTATTAAATAAAAACTTACCCCCAAAAAAGAAGTTACTTTCACAATGATGGTAAATCTGTATATGGGGAAGTACTTTCAGAAATGCTAAACATGATATTTAAAATTTAAAAACTCAATGGCTTGCTTTAATGATAGCAAGACATTATAAAACTACAGTGATCAGGGCACCTGGGTGGCTCAGCTGGTTGAGCATCTGCCTTCGGCTCAGGTTATGACCCCGGGGACCTGGGATCCCGTCCTGCATTGGGCTCCCTGCTCAGTGGGGAGTCTGCTTCTCCCTCTGCTCCTCCCAATTGCTCATGATCTCTCCCATTCTCTCTCATGCTCTCTCTCAAGTAAATAAATAAAAAATCTTTTAAAAAATTAAAAACTATAGTTATCAGCATAGTATAATATAGCACAAAGCTAAGAAAAATAAATAAGAACTTAGAGAGGGTGTAAGATGACAAGGTAGGAAGCCCCTGAACTTCCCTCCTCCCTGGACACACTGAATCTACACCTACATATAGAGTAATTCCCCCGAGGAAGAACTGAGAGCTGACGGAACAGCTTTTATGCAACAAAGGATAGAGGGACCACAAAGAGACTGGCAAGAGAGACAGAGATATGGTAATCACAGAAACCCCACCCCCAGTTCTGGGAACTGCAGTGGAGAGGGGTGGCTCTAAGGGACACTGAGCAGATTCACCTTCCCCGGAGCACATAAAAAAGCCACAGTTCAAAAGGGCAACTGGAATATAAAGGAAAAGATCCAGAGCATCTGCCAAAGGGTGAGGGAGCTGTGGGGTCAGAGGGGCAGGCAAGCATCATTGTCTTTGACCCCCACTCCACCTTGACAATGCAAATGGAAGCAAGGTCTGGGTCCACTAACAAGCCTGCTACCCCAGTGAGCCACAGGACCCACGGCCCCAGCAGCCCTAGCCAACTCCTCAAGGCAGCCCTACCACGTGTACCCACTGGAGGGCAAGCCATCCCATAAAGGCAGACCCAGCGCAGCACACACCAGGACACCCCTGACAGCACTCACTACAGCTTCAGTCATCTTGCCAGGGTGGCATAGGGACAAAACACCAAGCCCACACCCGCTTCAGCTACAGATGACTCATCAGGGTACCCTGTATGGAGTGCCACGGGACCACCTGAGCTGCTCCTGCTTCAGCTCTTTCTGCCCCACCAGGGAGGCCCCTACATGGATCACAGCAGGATCACCCAGCCAGTGCCTGCTTCATCTCCAGCCTCCCCACCAGAGTGACTCCTGAGCAGACCATAACAGGACGCTGGCTGGTATCTGCTTCATCTCCAGGGTGCCCCTCGTGAATGCCCCAAGACCCCCAGCCTGCACCTCATTAAGCTTCAGCTGATTTGCCAGGGTGCCCTCTGTATGGGGAACCCTGAAATCCCATGGCCCATGCCTTCACTTCCAGTGATCCTACCAGGGTAGCCCCAGTACAAAGTACTCCAGAACCCCCAGCCTGCACTCCCTACAGCCCCAGCCAGCCAGCCGCAGCTGCCAAGAAAATGCAGTCTTCATGGAGGATATTACTACATAAAGCTATTCCTTCAAGACTAGGAGAAGTAGCTCTTCTGCTCAATTGATAAAAATAAACACAAAATGTTAAAAAAAAAAAACAAAAAGAGAGAGAGAGAAAACAGAGGAATATGCTCCAAACAAAAAAGTAAGACAAAACTTCAGAAAAAGAACTAAACAAAACAGAGATGTGCAATCCACCTGATAAAAAGTTCAAAGCAATGGTCATAAAGACACTCAATAGACTTAAGAGTGAATGAACTCAGTGAGGATTTCAACAAAGAGTTAGAAAATATGAAAAAAGAACCATCCGAGGTGAACAATACAATCACTGAAATAAAAAATAAGCTGGAGGGAATCAACAGCAGGTTAGAGGGTACAGGAAAACAAACCAGTGATCTGGAAGACAGAGTATGGAAAGTGATCAAGCTAAAAAGCAAAAAAAAAAAAAAATTTAAATGAGACTAGGTTAAGAGATGTCTGGAACAACATCAAGTAGACTCACATTCGCATTATGGGGGGGGGGGGGTGTCCCAGAAGGGGAAGAGAAAGGGGCAGAAAACTTATTTGAAAAAATAAGAGCTGAAAATTTCTCCAACTTGAGGCAGGAAACAAATATTTAGGTCCAGAAAGCACCAAGAGCCTAAAGTAAGATGAACTTAAGGAGGTCCAAAACAAGACACAAAATAATTAAAATGCCAAACATTAAAGGAGAGAATCTTAAAGTAGCAAGAGAAAAGCAACTAGTTACATACAAGGGAAACCCCGTAAGGCTATAAGCAAATTTTCCAGCAGAAATTTTGCAGGCCAGAAATGAGTGGCATGATATATTCCAAGGGCTGAAAAGAAAAAGCCTACAATCCATTTCATAAGTTTACAGTGGTAGTCCTGGAAGAGATATAGCAGGCATGGAAGTCAAATCCATATTGAAAATAAGTATATGGGCCCCCACTATAATGGAAATGGGCCCATGGAGTCAACCTGCCACCAGCTAGCTGGTGGCCCTCAAGGCAATGATGCCATGTCTGGGTCTTGGCAACTGTCTCTCCTGTGGTAGAGAGGGCCCTAAGCAGTGTTGGCCATCAGTTCAGCTTTGTGGAATGTAAGTCCATATTATTGAGGATTATATTCAAATTTATAAAATTATGAGGTATTCTTTTGGTTATCTTTTCTTTTATTTACTTCCAATAAAAGTGCATTGAGTTCAGAGGGGGGAAAAAACCTATAATCAAGAATACTCTAATTAGCATGGTTATAATTTAGATTTGAACGAGAGCTAAAAAGATTCCCAAACATACAAAATTAAAGAAGTTCATCACTACTAACCCAGACCTCCAAGAAATGTCAAAGGGATTTCTGTAAGTGGAAAAAAAAGCCATAATAAGAGTAAAAAAGTATACATATGAAAGGAAAGATGTCACGAGTAAAAAACAAACATACAGTAAAGGTAGTAGATCGACCACTTATAAAGCTAGCAGGAAGGTCAAAAGACAAAAGTAATAAAGTCAATTTTATCTAAAAATTAGTTGAGACTAACAAAATTAAAAGATGTAAAATATGACGTCATATATATGAAACATGGAGAGGGTGTAGTAAAAAATGTAGTGTCTTAGAATGTGTTCTAACTTAAGTGACTATCGAGATAGTTTTATATTCAGGATATTACACATAAACCTCATGGTAACCTCAAGCCAAAAACTTTTAATAGATAAACAAAAAATGAAGAGAAAGGAATAGAAGCATAGCACTAAAGGAAGTTATTAATAACAAGAGAAGAGAGCAAGAGAACAAGAAAGGAACAGAGAAGAACTACAAAAACAAAAACAAGTAACAAAATGGTGATAAGCGTATACCTATCAACAATTGCTCTAAGTGTTAATGGTCTAAATGCTTCCATCAAAATACATGGGATGGCTGAATGGATAAAAAACAAGACTTAACTATGAGACTCACTTCAAAGCTAAAGATACAGACTGAAAGGGAAAAAGATATTCCATGCAATTGGAAGTAAAATGACAAAAAAACAGTTGGACGGAAAACACTTTTATCAGACAAAATAGACTTTAAAACAAAGACTTTGCCTACTCTGAGCATTTCACAGACATGTAATCATATAATATATGGTCTTCTATGACAGACTTCTTTTATTTAACCTGTTTTCAAGGGTTATCCATTTCGTAGCATGTATTAAAGAAGATACTTCCTTCCTCGTTTCGACTGACTAGTATTCCATTATATGGATATATTTGATTTTCTTTATCCATTCACTAGTTGATAGACAACTGGGATAATTCCGCTTTTTAATGACATAAATAATACTGCTATGGACATGTTTGTACAACTTTTTGTATAGATATAGGTTTTCATTTGTTCTGGGTACGTACATAGGAGTAAAATTGCTGGGACATAGGGTAACTTTGTTTAAAATTTTCAAGGACTGACAGGATCATTTCCAGCATAGCTATAGCACTTTACATTTCCAACAGCAATAAAGAGAGTCCCAATTTCTCTACACGCTTGCCCATACTTATTATTTTTTGTCTTTTTGATTGCAGCTTGTTAGTAAGTTCAATTTTTAGTGGGTTCCCTAGGAGTTTCTATATACAATATTATGTCATTTGCAAATAGAAATGCTTCTTCCTTTCCAATCCGGATGCCTTTTATTTCCTTTGTTGCCGAATTCCCCTGGCTAGAACTTATGATGAGTATTGACTAGAAGCGGTGGGAGCAAACCTCCTTATCTTGTTCCTGATCCTAGTGGGAAAGCATTCAGGCTTTCAACACGAATGTTAATTTGGGGTTTATTCAAGATATCCTTAATCAGAGTAAGGAACTTACCTTCTGTATCTACTGTACTCAGTGTCTTATGAAAGAATGTTATGTTTTATCAAATGCTTTCTCCCCATATATTAAGATGACCATGCAGTTTCTGTCCTTTTTTCTACTTATTTGTTGATTTTATGTTAAACCAGTGTTGCATTATTGGTCATAGTTTATACTCTTTTTAATTTTCCACTCAAGATCTCATTTATACCT